>NC_061105.1:28406316-28408816 GCF_015104395.2 Macrobrachium nipponense
ATGGTACGCGAAAACACAAGGAATGTCTGATTATGGATAAGCTGACGGCTGAGTGGAAGAGTTAAAAAAGGGGAAAGGCAATTGGTTAACACCACCAAATGAGGCTCAAGGTTTGCGTCTTAAAATAGGGAAAGTTGGTCCAGAAAACCGCTAGTAAGGAGCGAAGCGAGTATCCGAGGTTGGGGGGGTTGGGGTTGGCCACGACAATAGTCATTTTAAAAAATGCAGATCTTTCTCTCTGATTTATCAATGCTTGAAGGTCGTTACCATATATATATATATATATATATATATATATATATATATATATATATATATATATATATATTAATATGGTAACGACCCATCAAGTATTGAGAAGTCAGAGAGAAAGATCTACATTTTTGTAATTTATAAAATGGAAACCTCAAAACAAAATATTTGTTTTATTTGCATTTGTATATCATGGAAGACTAAAACGTCTTAACAAAAAAAAATCTCTGAAAATCCAGAAATATCTTTTCTTATCCAAAAGTAAATAAAATCTTTACTATTTCTAAAGTATAAAAGGGAACACAATATGTATTTCCTGTTTTGTTTAACTCTTGAGAGAATTTAAGAAAAATATGCGAGTTCCTGTCAACTATTGTGATACGAAGGCCATAAGTGGCGTTGTTAGAGCAAAGAGGTCGAGTTTCACTCTTTCTCCACAACTTAATTTTCTCTCTGTTCCTTCCATCTATTTAACCTCGTGTTCCTTTCCCCTTCTCACCTTTCATGGCTCATTTTCTAGAATAGAATTTAGGCCAAAGGCCAAGCGCTGGGACGTATGAGGTCATTCAGCGCTGAAACAGAAACGGTCAGTAAGTACGTAATAAGGCCTGAAAGGTGTAACAGGAGGAAAACTTCTTCAACAGTAAAGAGAGGATGGGAAGTGAGTTGGCAGAAAGAATATGAATGGAGGTATAGACAAAGAGATGAAAGGGGTTGCAGCTAGGGGCGGAGGGGGTAATGCCTGAAGTGTACCCATGTGAGATGCACTGACCCCCCACCCCACGAGGGGTACACTCTCACTTTCCTTCTATCTAGGTATACATAGAGAGTAAAATAAAGAAGCGCTCCTGTATACATTCTTGATTACAATGATTTATACTAAATTTAAGTCGGGTACCGGCATATATTGTGCGGCAAAGAAACCAAATCTAAAAATATCTTGCAGATTTGAGAGTAAAGCTTTAAGGCGGTCTTTACGAAGGCAGAAGTCAGGACAAGAGTTGGAAATAATACCTTAAGGGAAATGACCGAAGATCATATGTAGAAGAGATAATGATTAAAGGTAGATGGAAATGTCTTTGACAAGTCCTTCACATAATCACAGGGAAAATAATGTATGATAACATCAACTGGGCTCCTATCGACACCAAAAGAGTTGGAGACCAAGACAACTGGAGGAGAACTATGGGAAGGGAGGATGCCGATGAATTTGTGGAGGTAAAGGATTGACCACAGGCCCTTGGCGTCTCGGGGCTTTAAGAGTCGATGATGAGGGCTAGAGAGGGGGAGGCGGTTAAAGTGGAGAGAAGACACAGAAAAACATCCTGAACTAATTCATCACATCCAAAAATTAATGCACTGAGCAAACCACGAATGAAAAGCAGCCCAGAATCAAGAGCATTTGACCTGTCAAGTATAGGACTGATTTTTTTTCATTTTTATCATCTAAATTTAGTCTCTGGGATTTGAAGATAGTTTTAATCTCTTAGGAAATCAACAGGTCCTGTTTATATGGTATACAATATATCACACGTTTATTTTTTTTCTTATTTCCTGGAGTTGAGTAAACGTTTCGAGGATGCTAACGAGAAGAAAAGTCATAGACGTCTGAGAGAGAGAGAGAGAGAGAGAGAGAGAGAGAGAGAGAGAGAGAGAGAGAGATGGTGGAGCGATCAGTATACACCACGTCGATGTATGAGTTCAATGCTCATTGTTAAATTGGCCTACGCAAGAATTAATAGAACTTTTTCTCTCGTAGTAAAATTTGAAAAACCAATTACTTGAAAAGTAAAAGCCCTTGTGAAAGCCTGAATTTTTAATCCACCTACAACCTATCTAGAGGAGCTTTCTTTACTGTAAAATTAACTACTATAAACTACATTTTCTTCTCTTGAAGCTGGAAAATATAATGTAATGAGCCCAACTTCATACGAATCACCCGATCACCCGTCCATTTTGCCGCCCGCTTATTTGATTCTTACGGGAGAACCCCACTATTTTCGCTTTTCGTGGAAGACTTACGACGTCCTTTTAGCTCAGAACCTCAATTTTCGTTTTCCTCAACAGGTGGCGGAAGCAACCAGTCGGAACAAACAGGTGGTTTATCCTGACTCCTTTGGGAAAACGCGAAAGCA
Organism: Macrobrachium nipponense; assembly: GCF_015104395.2. NCBI lineage: Eukaryota > Metazoa > Arthropoda > Malacostraca > Decapoda > Palaemonidae > Macrobrachium > Macrobrachium nipponense. Next base: position 28,408,704 of record NC_061105.1, read on the forward strand.
TTGGCCATCGCTTTTGTGAGGTGGTTATAGACAATGGAGAAATATGAGGTAGAAATACTCTCATGTATACGCAGGCATACTTCCACGTGTGTGTGTGTGTGTTATACAGAGGG
>NC_061105.1:28413816-28456316 GCF_015104395.2 Macrobrachium nipponense
CTATTTTACTTTATTTTTCTCTCTCTCTCGTTTGAAAACCACCAAATTTACGAGGCATACAACTTTCTCTGAAGGTGCATTGTAGCAAGAGCAATGACAAAGTTTTCTCAATACTAAGAAATCACAAAAGTAAGCATGTGATTTTGTTTATTAACTGAAGCTACTGGGAAAATTTTGAAAAGACAGACAGAGTGCCAAGTACTTTCATGTATTTAACACATCTTCAGGGCACAAATACACGAAATTACTTGGCACTCTGCCTATCTTTCTTTTTCAGTGGTTTCAGCTAATAAGGTTTTCTTTTTTTCAATATAAAAGACCAACTGTACCATTGCAACCTTGCACGGATTTGTCGACAAAAAGGCAGTATTAGTTGTGTCAATTGTCTTCAAAGAAATCAATTGCTTTCATTATATCATAATTATAAATGTGAAATTATACAGTACAGAAATGAAGCAAAAATCTGAAATCAATTGATAAATAAAAATACTGAAACATGAATAAAAAAAAAAAACTGGTAAATAAACTCTACGGTATTGCATTCCCACATTTCACTAACTCTGACGTCACTGACATTTAAATCTGGTCAATAAGAACTATCTATGCCTTGCTATGACGGGCTACTCTGGGAGCAAAGCATCTTTTCGAATATTCTGCCCTTAAAATAATCAATATACATTAAGGTTCTTTAACAAAGTTCTGAATAATGGCACGTTCACAAATAAAAAAATCCACGAGTTGACGGGTGACTTATTTTCTATTAATATAAACCACATAAAAAGGGGGCATATTTCAATAATTAAATGAATTATGCAAGCAGGAACTTTTCTTTCGACAATCCTTTCTTTATATTATTTTCGACTTGCCAAACATTGTATAGGGTAATAATAATAATAATAAAATAAAATAATAATAATAATAATAATAATAATAATAATAATAATAATAATAACACCTGATAAAACTGAATAAAAACACGAAAATATTTAAAACAAAATAAATATTCGTACATAATACATGTAGATTTTTTTCTGAATAAACTTAATGGTTAGGAATGGCTTTCTCTTATTATATACATTTTTTTCTACTTCACTGGGAGCAACAGCATTTGCGAAGTGAAGTGGCCTTGTGCGGGACCACTTTTTCCACTTCAGTCCATCATAGATTCCCAAGAATATGACCGATGCTAAAAGCCTCCTGGCAGGCAAAGATATGGAAATAAGGTTATGGAGGAGAGGAGAGGCGAGAAATACTTATTACTTAATCCTCTCTCTCTCTCTCTCCTCTCTCTCTCTCTCTCTCTCTCTCTCTCTCTCTCTCTCTCTCTCTCTCTCTCTCTCTCTCTCTGTTTTGATCACCAGTAACCAGGCAACGACGCAGTTAACCCACAGCCTATGCTAATGTCTCACACATAGGGTTTGGCCGATGTCCCTTCCTTCTTCTTTATACTTAGTAATTTTATCTCAACCCATAACATCTACAAATTTTAATTCGTGATACCCTTCTCTCTCTCTCTCTCTCTCTCTCTCTCTCTCTCTCTCTCTCTCTCTCTCTCTCTTCTCTCTCTCTCTCTTGATTTAATAACATTGTCTATCATGGATAGACAATGTTATTAAATCAAGATTGAATGTACAAATAGTTGAGGATGAAGAAGAAGAGGAAGAGGAAGAAGAAGAAGAAAAAGAAGAAGAGGAAAACGGAAGAGAAGTAAACAAAAATGAAATGACGAAAAAAATAAGGAAACAAAGAACAAGATAAAAGTATGGATGCAGAGATACTCATTGATACTACATATGAGGCAATAAAGCAGCAATACCTACGAAGAAATAAATTACGATATGACAACAGAAAAGCAAATCCCGAAGAGGCTCTACCCAGATCTATACAATGACGGGAAAGAGGAAAAAATAGACAAGAAAGACAAAATCTGCAACCTTTTGAAAAGAGGGAATTGCAGATTTGGAGAAAGATGTTACTACAAACATCCTAAGATATGTCAAAACTATGAAATATATGGTAAATGTGCATAATTAGATGGATATGGGGATGATTGCAGAGATCTGCATCCAAAAATATGTAAAAACCAAAAGAAGGAAAAGGATGTAAGTTCGACAAAAAATGCAAATATATGCACCCTGTAGCCATGAATCATAATCAAATAAATAACCAACCAAGTAATAAAATCCAAAATAAGAAAGAAAAACAAATAAAGAGAGAAATCAAGAATATCAGGTAAAAGAGAAAAAGCAAACCACCAATGAGATATGCAGAGGTGTCAGCAAAAAATTTCAAAGCATCAGCTCCGAAATTCTACTCAAGAGATAATAACTGTATTTATTATGCAAGAGGATATTGCAGAAACGGAGAAAATTGCAGATTCAGACACAAAATTAATAATTATGATGAAGGAAGCAAATCAAATATGGAAAAGTTGGATTTTTAATGTCAGAATTTCTGGAAATGAAAAAAAAGAACAACATACCAGAACAGGAAAGAGACATGGGAAAATCCTTATTACTACCAGTATTAAATGAAGGAGAAAACACGCAAACCATCATAGTGATGAATGCGCAGGGTTTAGTTACGAGTAACTCAAAAAGAAAAATAGAGTACTTAGAAGAACTAACCCAAAATGAAAAGAAAATAGATATAATGAATATAAGTGAAACCTGGTATTCCCAAGAGACTGGGAATGATGATCAAATAAAAGGGTTCCAAACTTATAGATCAGATAGAAAAAAATAGGAATCAAGGGGGCCGGGAACCGCTAATATATGGGAAAGACAAAAAACAAGGAAAAATATATGAGAAATATAGTAACTCAGAATGTGAACTAATAGCGGTAGAATTTGAATCTGAAAAATTGATGAACATAGTAATATATAGACCCCTAATACTAAAGAGTTTGACTTAATAATTGAAAAAATTGGATGATATATGTAGAAATCACAAGGACTGGACTATTCTCCTATCTGGTGACTTCAACTTTCCTTCGTAGAATGGAAAGAACGAATAGGAGATTGTGGTTGTACTTATACATATAAAAAAGAGAGTAATAGTAGTGCAGAAGATAAGAGGCAATTGAAAAGCTATTAGGATATGCTACTAGAATACAACATTCAACAAATAAATCACCTGCAACAAGAAAGGAAAATACTTTAGACCTAGTATTTGTGAACGAGATGAATTATGTTAAAGAAATAATAGTTTATAATGTGAGTATTTCAGACCATAATGTCCTAGAATTAACAGTTCATTCCAAAGCAAGTGAAAATAGAGATAATCAAGAAATGAAAAAGTGGGAAGGATATGGAAAATACAACTTCTTACAGTAAAAATATAAAATGGTCAGAAATTAATGAAGAATTAAACAAAGATTGGGATAACATTTCGTAAGTGATGACATAAGGGTAAATACGGAGATATTATATAAAATATTGGAGAAAATAGTGGAAAAATATATACCGAAGAAGAAAAGTAAACATCATTCATGCATACCAAGAGACAGAAGGATCTTGTTCCAGAAAATCAGAAAGTGGAAAAAAGGTCTTGCAAAAGAAAAAATGCATGGAAAGTTATAGAACTAAAAAGTAAGATAGAAAATGCAGAACAAAAGATTATACAATCAAAAGAAAATGAAAACGGGACTTGGAAGAAAAAACCCTATTAAATATCAAGCAAAACCCCAAAACAAAACTATTATACTCATATGCGAAGAAGATGAATAAAAGAAGAATAGAAATGTGGCCCTCTGAGAATTGAGGGAGATAACGAATGAAAAAAAGGAAATTTGCAAAACATACTGGCAGAACGATATAAGAGAGAATTCACCCCTAGAATAGATAATGAAGATAATGATATAGAAGTAAGGGATGAAAATAGTGAATATTTAGCTGACATAGATATTAATGGAAGCCGATATTGTGCAGGCTATTAATGAAATTAAAAATGGAGCTGCTGCAGGGCCAGATGGAATCCTGCTATTTTGTTAAAGAAAGTAGTTCATTCTATCGCAAGCCACTTGCAATATTATTAAGACAAAGTGTAGATACAGGCAAGATATGATGATGAGCAAAATTAGCATATATTACCCCTACTTTCAAAAGTGGATCAAGACTAGAGGCAAGTAATTATGGCCTGTGAGTCTAACATCACATATTATGAAAGTGTATGAAAGGGGTAATGAAGAAAAATATTATGAAACATTTAATAAAAAATAATTTGTTTAATAAAGGACAACATGGTTTCGTACCCGGAAAAAGTACACAAACCCAACTGTTAGTCCACCGTGAGAACATATTCAAAAATATGAAAAGCGGAAATGAAACAGATGTGGTTTATTTAGACTTTGCAAAAGCTTTTGATAAAGTAGACCATAATATATTAGCGCAGAAAATTAGAAAACACAATATCGTGGATAAAGTAGGAAAAAATGGTTAAAAGAATTTTTACACAACAGAAAACAGATAGTTATTGCAAACGACGAGAAATCGGATGAAGCCAAGGTAATATCCGGTGTGCCGCAAGGTACGGTGTTAGCTGCAATACTGTTTGTTATTATGATTGAAGACATAGACAATAATGTTAAAGATTCGGTAGTGAGTAGTTTCGCAGATGACACAAGAATAAGTAGAGAAATTACTTGTGATGAAGATAGGAAACGCTCTACAAAGAGACCTTAACAAAGTATATGATTGGGCAGAGGTAAATAGGATGGTATTTAACTCTGATAAATTTGAATCAATAAATTATGGAGACAGAGAAAGAAAGCTATATGCATATAAGGGACCTAATAATGAGACCATCACAAATAAGGAAGCAGTTAAAGACCTTGGTGTGATGATGAATAGGAAACATGTTATGCAATGATCAAATAGCAACTCTGTTGGCAAAATGTAAAGCAAAAATGGGAATGTTGTTACGGCACTTCAAAACAAGAAAAGCTGAACACATGATTATGCTTTATAAAACATATGTTCGTAGTCCACTTGAATATTGCAATATGATATGGTACCCACACTATCAAAAGGATATTGCACAAATAGAGAGTGTACAAAGGTCCTTTACAGCTAGAATAGAAGAAGTTAAGGACCTAGACTACTGGGAAAGACTACAATTCTTAAAATTATATAGTCTAGAAAGGAGAAGAGAACGCTACATGATAATTCAGGCATGGAAACAGATAGAAGGAATAGCAGAAAATATCATGGAACTAAAAATATCAGAAAGAGCAAGCAGAGGTAGATTAATAGTGCCCAAAACTATACCAGGAAAAATAAGGAAAGCACACAGGACATTAATCCACTACGCACCAGCATCGATAATGCAGCGTCTATTCAATGCGTTGCCAGCTCATCTGAGGAATATATCAGGAGTGAGCGTAGATGTGTTTAAGAATAAGCTCGACAAATATCTAAACTGCATCCCAGACCATCCAAGATTGGAAGATGCAAAATATACCGGAAGATGTACTAGCAACTCTCTGGTAGACATTAGAGGTGCCTCACACTGAGGGACCTGGGGCAACCCGAACAAGATGTAAGGTCTGTAAGGTAAGGTAAGGTAAGGTCTCATATCTTCCTACGACACATCCTATGAGTATCTATTAACTATATAGTATAACTGACATTACACGGAATACTGTATACGCATATAGTCATATAAGGTTTATGAATGTAGATATTTGAATAACTATATATAAAAATGTTTATTATCACTATGCTATTCATTCCAGTATTATTATTATTATTATTATTATTATTATTATTATTATTATTTCAACTCCAGCTTTACAGTAGACTGAGCACATTAGGCGGGAACGAATGTCTGAGAGTAGACTATTCTCTAAAAATTAAACAAAAACACTATTATTGTAATTATTATTATTATTCCTGTTGCTGTCGATGTCATCTAACCCGCCACACACCTATAGCTTGAGCATACTGCTTTAAGTTTGAAGTTTATGCCCAAAAGAAAGCCATTTAATTGAAAATGAAAAAGACTGCCGCTATTTTGATATCTAAATGACTTCCGGTCTTTTCCCCTCCGTCATAAATCCCCCTCGTTAGTGGAATCAGTGAGCCTCCCTCTGTGCGTTTTAATAACGCTTCATTTCAGAGGTCTACTTTTATATGGCTTCAGCCTTATAATAATAATAATAATAATAATAATAATAATAAAATAATAATAATAATAATAATAATAATAATAATAATAATAATAATAATAATAATAATAAAGTGGCGCCGTGGAGGAGTGGGTTAGGTCGTCAATAGACTTAAGTCAAGTTAAGCAACATTGGCTCTGGTCAGTCGTTGGATGGGTGACCGCTCTCCTCGGCGTTGATTCCTTGGGAAAGGATCTTTACCATAATTTCCTCAGTCTACTCAGCTGTAAATGAGTACCTATCCCTGATGGGGTAGGGTCCAGCTATGGGTTAAATAGCAAAACTCAGCAATGATGGAAAGAAATGAAGGATTAAACGACAACGACGTAAATGGAAAACTCTGGCAACAGAGGAGCTTCGTCCGGCAACCAGGTATTCAACCCAATTGAAGGGGAAGACGGTCAGGTACTTGGAGGTCGTCATCCCAGCAATGATCACCACAACGACAATAATAAACAGCCTGAGATTGGAGTACAGAGGCAAAAAGGAAGAAATGGACAAGAGAAGAAAATAAGGAAATATGGAGATGCTACATCAGAAGCAACCCGACGGAGCAGAGAGGATATAGAAGAAGATTGGTCAACATCTGGAATGAGAGAATAACACCCCCCAAACAGAGCAGAGGCTGGCAGACCAAGCAAGGAACATAAAGAAAAAGAACTGGCTCTCCCCAACAGAAAGAGAAGAACTGGAAAGGGAAATGTCACACGACAACGAATTACACGAAGACGAACTGAGAGACGATGCCACAGAAGACGACAGGGAGGATGAGGTATCAACAACGACACACGAAGAAACACCGACGAAGTAACAGAGAGGACGGAATGGGTAGAAAAGATTAGACAATGGATGGAGCCAGATACAGAGAGAACAAAGATCCCCTCCATGAAAGCCTACAACACCAAGAAATTAAGGGAGAAAACAAGTGAGGTCAATGAAATACTGGCATTACTACAGACCACCAGTATCACAGAAACAAATAACTTGACATATGCAGGAGCAAGATTAGTAGCAGAACTGATGGGAATTCCCCGAACACCCCAACCACCACCAGCACAAACCAACCCAACAGCAACCAAAAAAACAGCAACCTCCCCCTTGGGAAAAGGCGCTTGGTTGGGAAAAGCAAATCAGGTGATGAGATCTGACTTGAGTAAACTGAAAGAGATGGCAGAAAAAAGGCTAAGAAGCAAGAAAACAAGGGAGGAACTCAACGAGAAATACAAAGTACAAGAGAGGGATTAAACAACACAATAGAAGATGTAAAACAGAGGCTTAAGGTCAAAGCACATAAGATCCAACGGTACATGAACAGGAATAAGGGATACCAACAGAACAAACTATTCGGAACCAACCAGAAAAGACTATACAGCCAACTAAGAGGGGAAGACAACCACCCAGAAATTCCCGAAGCCGAACCAAGTAAGAGACTCTGGGAAAACATATGGAGCAATCCGGTATCACACAACAAACATGCAACATGGCTCCAGGAAGTCAAGGAAGAAGAAACAGAGAGAATAAAACAAAGATTCACAGACATCACGACAGACACAGTCAGACACCAACTAAAGAAAATGCCAAACTGGAAAGCCCCAGGTCCCGATGAAGTCCATGGATACTGGCTCAAAAACTTCAAGGCCCTACACCCACGAATAGCAGAACAACTCCAGCATTGTATCTCAAATCACCAAGCACCCAAATGGATGACCACAGGAAGAACATCCTTAGTACAAAAAGACAAGAGTAAGGGAAATATAGCCAGTAACTACAGGCCTATCACCTGCCTACCAATAATGTGGAAGTTACTAACAGGTATCATCAGTGAAAGGCTATACAACTACCTAGAGGAGACAAACACCATCCATCCCCCACCAACAGAAAGGCTGCAGAAGGAAGTGTAGGGCACAAAAGACCAGCTCCTGATAGACAAAATGGTAATGAAGAACAGTAGGAGAAGGAAAACCAACCTAAGCATGGCGTGGATAGACTATAAGAAAGCCTTCGACATGATACCACACACATGGCTAATAGAATGCCTGAAAATATATGGGGCAGAGGTAAATAGACTATAAGAAAGCCTTCGACATGATACCACACACATGGCTAATAGAATGCCTGAAAATATATGGGGCAGAGGTAAATACCATCAGCTTCCTCAAAAATACAAGCGCAACTGGAATACAATACTTACAAGCTCTGGAATAAGACTAGCAGAGGTTAATATCAGGAGAGGGATCTTCCAGGGCGACTCACTGTCCCCACTACTCTTCGTAGTAGCCATGATTCCCATGACAAAAGTACTACAGAAGATGGATGCCGGGTACCAACTCAAGAAAAGAGGCAACAGAATCAACCATCTGATGTTCATGGACGACATCAAGCTGTATGGTAAGAGCATCAAGGAAATAGATACCCTAATCCAGACTGTAAGGATTGTATCTGGGGACATCAGGATGAAGTTTGGAATAGAAAATGCGCCTTAGTCAACATACAAAAAGGCAAAGTAACGAGAACTGAAGGGATAAAGCTACCAGATGGGAGCAACATCAAACACATAGATGAGACAGGATACAAATACCTGGGAATAATGGAAGGAGGAGATATAAAACACCAAGAGATGAAGGACACGATCAGGAAAGAATATATGCAGAGACTCAAGGCGATACTCAAGTCAAAACTCAACGCCGGAAATATGATAAAAGCCATAAACACATGGGCAGTGCCAGTAATCAGATACAGCGCAGGAATAGTGGAATGGACGAAGGCAGAACTCCGCAGCATAGATCAGAAAACCAGGAAACATATGACAATACACAAAGCACTACACCCAAGAGCAAATACGGACAGACTATACATAACACGAAAGGAAGGAGGGAGAGGACTACTAAGTATAGAGGACTGCGTCAACATCGAAAACAGAGCACTGGGGCAATATCTGAAAACCAGTGAAGACGAGTGGCTAAAGAGTGCATGGGAAGAAGGACTAATAAAAGCAGACGAAGACCCAGAAACTATACAGAGACAGGAGAAAGACAGAAAGAACAGAGGACTGGCACAACAAACCAATGCACGGACAATACATGAGACAGACTAAAGAACTAGCCAGCGATGACAATTGGCAATGGCTACAGAGGGGAGAGCTAAAGAAGGAAACTGAAGGAATGATAACAGCGGCACAAGATCAGGCCCTAAGAACCAGATATGTTCAAAGTACGATAGACGGAAATAACATCTCTCCCATATGTAGGAAGTGCAATACGAAAAGTGAAACCATAAACCACATAGCAAGTGAATGCCCGGCACTTGCACAGAACCAGTACAAAAAGAGGCATGATTCAGTAGCAAAAGCCCTCCACTGGAGCCTGTGCAAGAAACATCAGCTACCTTGCAGTAATAAGTGGTACGAGCACCAACCTGAAGGAGTGATAGAAAACGATCAGGCAAATATCCTCTGGGACTATGGTATCAGAACGGATAGGGTGATACGTGCAAACAGACCAGACGTGACGTTGATTGACAAGGTCAAGAAGAAAGTATCACTCATTGATGTCGCAATACCATGGGACACCAGAGTTGAAGAGAAAGAGAGGGAAAAATTGGATAAGTATCAAGATCTGAAAATAGAAATAAGAAGGATATGGGATATGCCAGTAGAAATCGTACCCATAATCATAGGAGCACTAGGCACGATCCCAAGATCCCTGAAAAGGAATCTAGAAAAACTAGAGGCTGAAGTAGCTCCAGGACTCATGCAGAAGTGTGTGATCCTAGAAACGGCACACATAGTAAGAAGAGTGATGGACTCCTAAGGAGGCAGGATGCAACCCGGAACCCCACACTATAAATACCACCCAGTCAAATTGGAGGACTGTGATAGAGCAAAAAAAAAAAAAAAAAAAAATAATAATAATAATAATAATAATAATAATAATAATAATAATATCCAAAATGTAGCCAAAATAATGAAATCTTTATCTGTATTATTCATCACCATACCAATAATAATAATAATAATAATAATAATAATAATAATAATAATAATAATAATAATAATAATAGAAGGAAAGCATTTGCCTTATAAAGGCTGGTATAAAATGACGCAATATCATAACGTTACCATCAGCGCGTCATCCGGTTACCATGGAAACGCCTCCTGATCTCTTTTCAAGTCTCATCTGTTTAAATAAGAGCGATGCTGACACGGAACAGAATATTGCAGAAAATGTGCTACGTTCATTTCATACGAGGTGTATTTTACTCAACGTCTCTACTGGCGTAACTCTTTTACATGACTAATATACACAAAACACTATTTTCTAGAATTTAATGTACTGAGTAAAACCTTCAAATAATTTGTGTACGTAATGCCTCGTTCTTTGGTGAATTGCTTTGCATAGAAAACTCTTTAAAGAGCTCCTGTGCATCGGAAATTCTTTTCATTATTACAGTACATAACTGTATAGCCCTGGTAAGCGTTTATGAACTATTGTACAACCAACCTTTAAAATAAAAGGTTAAAATCTTTAATTCACTGTCATACATAGAAAGCTCTTGAAGTAGAGCAGCATCAAAAAGAAGCATAAAATACTGCTGTACATAGAATATAGCAGAAAGAAGTACTGTAGCAAGGAACTCTTTCAGGAATCACTATACAAAATTAAAAAATTCGAAGTTTTGTATACTGTGCAGGAAACGCTTCAAACAACTGCCGTATATAAGCATGTTTTATATAACTGCTGTGGTATTCATTCATCATCTGCTGGATGTAATAAATTTCTTTTAAATGTTAAGGTGTTTGAGAAATTCAATAATAATGACGTAAACATAGCAAGTGTGCCCAACTTTTTCAGGGGCTGCTGTGCTTAGTAATTGTTAGGAAGAACTACACGTGAATGATGGCTTTTAAAATTGCCCGGTCGTGAGCTATGGGACTAACTGTTTGGGTGGGTACGGCCAAATATGAGCACATAGTCCAAGACCATCAAGATTTATATATAACAGAAAACAGGGAATGCTATTCCTGTCACCGTTGACAGGGACGCTCTCATTTCCTAAAGCAAACAAACATTTATAGGCACAATCAAAGTCAGGAGGATGTTAAGCGTCTCCCCGGTCTGTTTGTGTGTCTGTCTGTCGGTCGCTGGTCAGGTTGGTACTACCCCATGTTAACTTCCGCCAACGCTCCTATAACTAATGACCTGAAACACTAGCGGGCACTGGCCGACGAGCAGACACTGTTCCCGTAACCAGTTCCACTATGCTGGCCGAACGAGTTTGGAGCCAGGACGATGCAATTGCCTGGTAACACCGCTCCATTAGCGAGAGAATATATAAATAGCTGGAAGTGCCCGACGAATATGCCCGCTAGTGTGGACAGGCCATAAGGCATGTCCACGCGGGCGGGCCTGATCGGCGGGCATGCATGGCATCGGGCTCATATACCGGGCAAACCAGCGAAATCAGCAATCGGTGCTCGGTGATCTGAAACAAGTGCTGGAGGTACGACACTGCCGTTGTCAAAGGGGCCCCATAAAATACAGAATAAAAAGGACTGTTTTATCATGGATCTTTTTAACTTGAGCATGCCTTGGCTTTTAGTATACAAGCAAAAAAAGACGAGACAATGGATTAGGTAACAGTCTCACATAAGTGAGCAAATTAACATTTTTCGTACGACACTCGACAAGGTACTGGTGGCAACGTCGGGCACGTCCGACAGAATTTGCCCATCTACCGGGCTCCCCGGCGGGCCTTTTTTAGGGGTATGCTGTAAACGCCAACGGGTCGAAATGAGACGAGAAAAGATCCCCGAACGCGCAGACACAGAAATTCTAAAAATACAGCCTTGCCTCAGCTATGTATCGCAAATCAACTTCAACAAGCACCGACTAGAACCTACTATAATTACGTATCACTTCAAAAATATACAACTCAAAGAACACCAGCACAATAAACGTTCGATTTACTTTTTAAAAATATGCTAATTCAAACAATAATTGCCAACTGCATTACCTAAAAACAGAATTGCAACCTACTGCAAGTACGTTGTAATTATTCTGCAATATGACATAATATTACAATGTCCTCTGATTTTTTCACTTTTCAATTGTTGCCTTTGTTTTCAATGAACTTCAAAGGCTGTGGAAAACAGTTAGTTTTCACTGATAACGAATTAACAAAAATCACTTCAATAACATTATATCTAATTGGATTTTTCAACGATGTTCTAGCTTTGTGTTTGGGTACCGCAACAGATTTTTAACGAGAGAGAGAGAGAGAGAGAGAGAGAGAGAGAGAGAGAGAGAGAGAGAGAGAGAGGGCAAATATATTACTGAATGTAAACAATTCTGGTTATGTAACTCATATTCTTCACAACGACAACAAAAATATCCTTGGAATTATCCTACTGCAAAATATCTCTACCGGCATTATCTGTATTTTGATGAAAAGGACTAAAACCAAAATGTCGACAATACTTAAAATGACTCGGTCAGTCTTTCATTATGAAGTCTAAAAAGAAAAGATTTATACAAACTATTTCACTTCAATCATGTTTGATATCACAGATTTTAATTTAAAAAAAAAAAACGCTAAAAAGCAATATTTTTTTGGACAACCCTACATCAGCAATATTCTCTATTCACCTCACCCACTTAAAACAATGTTTTTAAAATATTACAACAACAACGCTGACCCAAACATGCCCGGAAAGTTCGTAAAAAACGGATTCAAGAGAGACCTGTAACCCAACACGAAAAGGGGCCGGCTCCCAAGTGTGTTCAGGCCAGGTAGGCCATACCCCTTCTGCTACCTAGAAGGGGGAGCGACAAACAAGATCACATGTCACAGCAGAAAGTTCAGTGTCGAACGTGAACTGTATTTTGTATCTGGAAATATTTCCTGGGTTTTTTTATCCTTTCGGTATAAAGATGGTTTTCTTTTTACCAAAAGTTTTCATGTCTCCTACTGTATTTTGTCGGACTTCTCGACAGCCAGCGACACTGCTTTTATTACCACAAAATAAACCGTTTGGATGGATTGTGATGGAATCTTATAGATGGTGTTTGTTAGCCTTACAACCAAGGAATCATATTCTGATGATGACGAACTAAGTTTGTTTGTTAGCTCTTGCTTCAGTTTGTTCGCATGTCTATCAATATGATGGTATAATTTTGAGAAAGCCTGTCTACTACAAGTACACCGCGAGAAAACATCGCCTTAATTTGAAGTCAGTATCTTGGAAGTTGACTTTACTAACGGAAAAAAAACCTTCAAAAATTCTTCTCTATTTATGAGATAACGTTGCCCTACAAAATATATTTGAATAAATCAACGTGCCGAGAATCTGATAATCCAATTAGCAACAAACAACGCACAAACAACTCCCCCTTTCTCTCCCCTCCCGTAAGAACTCGAGAACCGTCCCTCACCCCTTACTCTACAGTATCTGGCCGATAAAAAGGGAGAAGAATTGCCTAATTCAAGGGTTTAAAGAGCGTCTTATTCCGCGAAGAGGTAATTAGATTTGCATTCCCAAGGAGGCTCTATTACCTGACCTCTAATCTGTAAGCGTCCAAGTCGTCTTCAGTTAGGATGTCGAGACCTTGATGTGGGTACAAGACTTGAACATGTAGCCTATGCGCACGGGAGGGGGGGATTCTTATATTGATTACAGCAACAATAAGAAAAACTTATTGTGTCGCATAGTTATTTGTGCGGCTGAAAGAGCAAAAGTTCCGCTAATGACGAGTATTTGCAAATCGTGATTTAACTCACTGGACAACGTAGCGATGTAAATAAACCAAGCTAACTTACACTTCGCAAAGGCGCTTCCAGCACCAAATAAAACTTGACCCCAGCTCACGTTCCCCTGAACATTCGAACTCATTGTGTTTGTCTTCACTTACCGATAAGTATCAGTAAACTTGCATCTTGGACTAAAGTGTTTATGACAGATTTTCTCTCGAATATATATATATATATTATATATATATATATATATATATATAATATAAATAATATATATATATATATATATATATCTAATATATATATATATATAATATATTATTAATAATATCTATATATATATAATATATATATATATATATAATATATCATATAATATATTTATATATATATATATATATTATATATAATATATATATATAATATATAATATATATATATATATATATATATATACCTGTTGTGCTTTCCAATACATTATGAACTGACAAGTTGCCTTGTGAGCAGTTACATTAACAGTTTGAAAAAAAAGAAGACAGTCATTAGAATCCTTGTCACATTGCAAGCAAGCGAGTGCTTTTCAACAATCGGTTTTCCAGAGGTGCAAAATAAATGAGGATGATCGTGTTGGGTAACTCAGCTCATACAAATAAAGCGCAACTATGTATATGTAGTGTATGCATAGGTACAGTATGTAAATACGTACACGTATATAAAGTAAATGTGCATAAATATAGTCACATACATGCACACTGATTCGTTTGTGTAAGAGCAGTCTTGAATGACTGATTTGAAAACATTTTCGCCTCCTCAGGGCTCACAGTACTCATGGACTTGTAACTGCAATTACCTATTATAATCATACTTGGCTGATACCTCCAGCGTCCTTGGCAATGATAGAACGAAAGAGAACATTCTCAATATTGTCCCTTTTTCTATAGAAGAAAACTTTTTTTTTTTTCAAAATGGTTTTTTTTATGCACAAAATATCTTGATGGCTGTTTGTATATTCCTACAATTTCAGAAATGTGCTCTTAAATATTTCATGAATATTTCATTTTCTCTTCAGTTATTTGCGTTGAAAAAATCGTAAGACTCTCATTTTAAAACTCTACTTCAAAATAACTTCTTTCATGTTGCAGATAAATAATTAGATTCATAAATAAATAAATAAATGGACAACAATGAATGTCCAAACGTGTCATCAGCATGAATATGAAACAATCACAAACATTTACACCCAGGATTTCAACTTGAATTTTTTGAGCAAATCGTTTGGAGCAGAAAAAAATGTCAAATTTAACTCTACTGCGAATATAAAATTATTTTTAATCTTCCTAAAAATGACGGTATATTAATTCACACTTAAAATAGGAATCATTCACAACGTAAAGAAGACCCAAAATAACTTACATGCGTAAATATGAAATAATTCAACATTTTTCTTCAGTAGAAGCAAATAGTAATCACTGCAATGGACACAGACTCTCAGCAATCATGTACCCACATAAATCAAACACATATTTACATGATATTTACAAGACACCACACAATAAAAAACACAAACTAGAAACAGGAGATCCGGCAGAAACTAATGACCTGTAACAAATAACTGAATAAAAGATAACGATGAACATGACTGACTGAAGAACCAGGTCCACAACCGGATTAGGATCTACCTCAAAATCCAGTCAAGTCTTCTGACAATTTCACTGAAATACAAAAATATATTTTCTGAGATAAGCTATGCAAAGACAAACAGACAAACGTTCAGACACGGCTAAATGCCTAACCTCACTTCAATTTCGTTGGGGGGTTAATATATACCTGTGTAATAAAAACATGTAATTTGATCATTTTCTGCTGCAAAAGACATAGGCTATAACAAACTATACATAATTTATAAGGCCTGGTAGATTTTACACTGCGTAAACTCCATGCAGTACATTATGGTAAACTTCATTCTTCTTTGGTATTTCAAAATTTGCATCATCTATCAATCTATCTGCTTTATATATATATATATACAATGGTATATTATAAATGACAAAAAAATGTTAATTAGGCATTGATAACTTTTTAACTCTAAGATACCAGTGTTATACACCTATCAAATATCATGCTTGCTTTCTAATCATGCTATTATTAGTTGTTAATTAACAATAATGTTAATGTTAATATTATTCAAGTTACTAATTGGGATAAACTGAATACAAAGAATACTGAACCACCATCCGACTATGACAATAATGGCTGCTAAAATGAACACTACTGAACACACAATCCTTTACTGCAAAGTCGATGAACAAAAATGAACATCAGGATTTCCGTCGTTTATTTCAAGTCAAATTTTCATTTAAATTCCTCCTTAATTAGCTTCCCAACGAAACTTGGCCAAAACAAAGCAAACAAAAAATTTCTTTCAAATCTGTACCTTTGGATAAAACTGGATTATAAGAAGTACACTCTTCAAAAAAAACCTTATTTGAAAATACCACTTGCTGACTATAGTTAGACTAAACTCAAGAATATAATATTGTTCTGAAAGATGATCACAAAAATTCCAAAATGCACTTGATTTCATGTACCATATCAATATTAACACATCAAATCCCACATATCAATAAAATCGAACTTCCAAACTATCACCATTCTCTTGGGGAACTTTTAAATAAATCCCAATTGCATTCTTCATCTACATCTACTGTACATGAATCGTACACAGAAAAGAAAGTAGCTTCTCTTCCGTGATTTGCTAAGAACAATTTGACGGAGTGGATAATAATCATACATCTGGCAACATGCATGAAAGCAAAGTGAATCGCTCCACTTTGCTCGTTTTCTGCTGTTGGCCTCACTGTCAAAAGAGCGCTTAATTTAACAGTAAATATCGTGGTGGCTGATGGATATGTATAAAAAGAAGGATGTTTTCATTCATGAATATATGTTTAGAGCTTTTTTTTTTTTTATCAGATACTGTCATTTTACCAACCACAATACTCTAAACTTCTCGATTTCTTCACGTTTTGGAAACGCTTGAGACCTACGAAGCCTCGTTCCAAATTAGAAAGAAATGAAGTTATTCTGATGCCCGGCCGAGATTCGATCTCGGGTCTGGGGTAACGATAATTACCTTGCGACAAATCTCGGCGCAGGCCATCAGAATCTAACCTCACTTCTTTCTTGACTTGGAACTCTGCTTCCTAGTTACAAGTGTTTCCAAATTGTGGAGAAATCGAGGTTCCAAGAGGGCAGTGTGGTTAATAAAATTACACTATTATATATATAAAGTGTTGTGTATGTGTGTGTGAGTAGATTCTTTACATGAAATCCGCTGTCATGTCAAAATTTGCTCTCAGAGCACTAAATGATAACATTATCGGAAACCTAAATTAGAAATAACTGATATGAATACGCAGACGAAGATTTTGATTAAAAAAAAAACCGCTAAATTGTTTGTATCGTGCATGTCTGCCAGATGTCGGATCACCATCCGCCTGTTCTACGTGCTTTCATGTTTCTAAGTATACGATTCTAAATACTTCACACATTTGCACTCGATCTGGTGAATCTACATAATATATACACATAAAAATCTAATAGACAAGATTACACAGAAACTAAGATTTCCATCAGCATGTCCACGAGGAATTTCAGCGATATCTGCCTCGTTTTGGGTAAAGTTTTGAATTTCAAATTAGGAAAAAAAAACTTTTTCAAGCATCTATAATGAAAAAATATTTTATATCTTCTAATAATTAATCATCTTATTAAAGTATTTTACTATATATATTATTTATATTAATATATATATTATATATATCTATATATATATATATCTAATATATAGTATATATCTATAATATATATATATATATATATATATATATATATCTAATATAGTTCAGACTGCATACGAGTATATGTATACGTATATGTAAGTCTGCACTATACAACACATATTTGCTGGAATACCTTGTGGACACTTTCTTAACAATATTTTTATATACAAAACCATGCTGTTATCTACAAACACTGTTTCCCACCAAACAACTAATGCTGAAAAGGGCGACGGGTGGAGATTGGGGAAATGAAAGGGGGGGGGGGGGGGAGAGAGGGGGCGCCACCAACGCAGTCTGGTCCCTGCGTTTCCGGGAAGTATCCTGGGGCGAGCTGTACAGGATCTTAGGGAGTTTCTGGTCTGGAAGTGTGAGCGGTGGGTCTCACATAGAAAGCACTAGGAATCCGGGAGAGAGAGAGAGAGAGAGAGAGAGAGAGAGAGAGAGAGAGAGAGAGAGTATGGGGACGAGAAATGAAGAGAGAAGGCCGAATAAACAGAGAATGGTGAAGGGGAAGTTCTAGTTGGAAAGATGGCAGATAAATGATGAAAGAGGAAAGAGAGAGTGAAGTTAAGATGAAACAGAAACCGTTAAAGAAAAACAGTGACAGGGAGATGGTGTAGGAATGGTGAAGGGCTAACTGGGTCATGGGAGGGGAAGGGAGATTTCGGAAGCAAACAGAGGGTTTCCTCCCACGGTTTCACGATACTGTAGAGGAATGGATCCTCTGGACGCATTCACAGCCAAATCATGAGTTACGGTACGAGTAGGGATGGTGGCGGTAGTAGTTGTTGTTTTGGTGGTAGTAGTAGCAACGGCAGAATCAAGGGGTGGTAGAGGTGGTAGAGGTAGTAGTAGTAGTAGTAGTAGTAGTAGTAGTAGTAGTAGAAGCACGAAACCCGTCGCACCCCTCATATGAACTAGGTATTTGGCAGCTCCGCAGGACTCCGTAAGTGAGATCCAACAACTTCCCCTAAAACATTCACAGCAACACGTAGTAGTAATGACAGCAGTGTCAGCAGCGGAAGGAGCAGGAGGAAGAGGAGACCCACCCAGCAGCAGCGGCACCACAGCAACAGCAGCAGCAGCAGCAGCAGCAGCATCACAGCAGCTCACCACAATCAATCAGCAGCGCCCGTAGTGGTAGTAACAGTAGTAGTAGTATTGGTAGTAGTAGTGGTAGTGGAAGTGATTGTTTTAAGAAGCGCAAAACTAAGAGCAACAATATCGTGGCAACTGGAACAGAAAAACTGGAATCATGGAACGACATCAACTTACTCTCACCTGGTTGGAAATTGCCAAGTTCAATCTGTTTACTCGTGTCCGTCTTGTTGGGCACCCCGCAGAAGTTCTTCTCGGCCAACCACGCCAGCAGGACCAGCAGGGGGAACATGAGGAAGGTCACGGCCGCCTCCCACACCTCCACCTCGTTCGGACTCACTGCCTTCAGGATGATGAGCAGCCACACGTACGCCACGATGGAGAACACTGCCGTCACGGCGAACACCTACCAGTAAGGAAGAAAATGTCGCTATTTCTCTAGCTATGGATTGATTTATTTATCTATTGCGGAGAGTAACTAACATTTCCCCAACCAAAGACTACAAACGCCAGCGCTAGTCCTCAAAAACCCTTTCCATATTTTTTTTTGTAAATTTAAGTATATTTAAATTCAACCAAGATGAGAACATTTCCGCCGGAAATGTCCTCCTCTCTCGCCTTGAGTATTTTGTTACAATGTCTCAATCCTGCTCAAGATCGCAATCTTTCAAAGATTCGGTCATTTTCTCACCTTGATGTCTTTAATCCTTCTACTCTCTCCATTAGGAATCGAAAGGACGCAAACGGCACTGATGACGAAGAGATTAAAAGCTGCCGATCCCACAATCGTGCCGGGGCCCAGGGCACCTGCCTCGAATTTATTGGCAATGACCTCGATGATGGCCAAGAGGATTTCGGGTGCCGATGACCCTAGGGCCATCAAGGTTAAGTTGGCCACGGCGTCGCTCCATATCCGCACTTCTATCACTTCCGGCTCGTCTTCTTTCTCGGAAGTCAAATAAACCTGTCGATTGAAAGGAGGAAATCCAGGTTAAACAGGTGAATGCTTCATCATTCAAAAAGGGAATGAAGGCATGGATCACAGTTCCTGCTGTTCAGCGCTTATTTACCCTCATGAGAGAGAGAAACTGTATTAATTAAGTGGGATGGTTTGTTCAATTTGCAGTTGGGTGATTGTGTCAAGAATGAGGTTTATATGGCTCACTGTTATCTGCAGAAAGTAATGAAAACTGCAAAATACGGGGAAATGCTCTATACCCCACGAGCTTCAGATAAAATTTGCCTTCTCGTCAAGTCACTTACTTAATTGTGTTATGCGTTTGATTGTTTGCTCTTTTTTTCATCTGCTGTGGCTCATGCTTTTATTTCTTCCTTCTTTCTTCACCTTCTCAAATGCGAGAATACTATGCAGCCGAGGCCATTTGACTCATTAAATACGAATGTTTTCCTTGTAATCAATAATATTTATGGCAGCAGTAAGCTCAAGCGTTTGTTCAGAATCTTGGACCCGACTTGGAGAAATTATTCTGATTGCTAATTAATATTTATTCAAACAACATACAGTGGCGACTTCACACCTCAAAACCCTTGGTGTACACAATTTTCCCACCTCTATAATTTTAGGCTTGCATGTCTTCCCACGTGTAAAGAATTTTCACACCTCAAAACTCCAGGTGTGAAGAACTTTAACGCCTCAAAAATCCAGATCTGTTGAGCATTCAAACCTCCAGATTTGTAGAGCTGTGGGTTGTTGACACCTCCAGATCTGAAGCAACGAAGCAATTGTTCCTAGCTCCAAAGCTACATGGGTACACATCTCACACTCACCTTCCTCGTCTTGCTCGTGATCTTTTCTATGGCGCCCATGAAGATGTCGGCGATGATGGCCACGCCCAAGAAGCAGTAGAGTAACCCTACCAGGTACAGGAAGGCTCTCACCTCAATCGGCCACGTGTATTCGGATACGAAGGGCAAGATCATCCCTCTGTCGGCGCATCTGTAGGGTAACAGGGTCAAATTGTAAACAGAGTCACAGGGTATACTAGAGAGGTCCTTGACAACTTGAACAAGGTCAAAAGATGAAGGCAATGAAAAAATGAGCGAGGTCAAAGGTTAAGCAAGGTCAATCACATGGGTCAGCGTTGGTCTATAGGTAGGGTGAGGTGTAGATAAAGATGAGTGAGGTCAATCACACAGGTAAACGTTTGTCTACAGGGAGGGTAAGGTGTAGATAAAGGTGAGCCAAGTCAAAGGTTAAGCAAGGTAAATCACACGGGTGAATGACTGTCTATAGGTAGGGTGAGGTCAATTGAAAGGTGAGCTAGGTCTAAGGTTAAACAAGGTCATCACATGGGTCAACGTTTGTCTACAGGTAGGGCAAGACGTAGTTTACGTAAAGGTGAACGAGGTAACCGAATTACATGTATCTGTCAAATTGCGAACAATGTCAAGGGGTAAATATGTTGAACCGAAGGATGAATGAGTTCAAACATGAAGCCAAAGGTGAATGAGGTCGAAGGATAAGGAAGGTAAACAAAATAATACCTGAACAGGGACAAACACAGGGTAAGCAATATTAATTGGTGAGTGAACAGGTAAACAGGCAAACCAGTAACTACACGGGCTGAGGCAGGTGAATTTGTGCCCAATGAAAGGGTAAAAATCATCAAAGAAAGAACAGTTCCATGAATGGAACAGATAATTGCGCAATTAAATTAAAGGGCCATTCAGGTTAATCGATGAAGCCCGGTAAAATGAATCTACAAGGAAAATGACAGCGAACTGGATCAACAGGGAAAATAATGTTAAGGGATGTCACTATGTTGACCGGAGTCAAAGGGATAAGCATTTATTTCAATGGAATAAGATCAAAAGGTTAAAAAAAAAAAAAAAAAAAAATAACCAACGTATCGTGGGTAAACAATTTCCAGAGAAACCAAGGCTGGATAAGGTAAATAAACAAACATTAAAGGGAAACGGTGTCAAATAATGAAGGTACAAAAAGTATATTAGGTATATGGTTAAATAGGTCACAGGTAAAAGACTGTCAATGACACAGATTCATTCAATCACGAAACAGGAGGCTAATATCCAAAACACTGTGTTTGATTTACCATCCATGCACCATTTGAGAAGGGCAAACTCTACCATTTATGAAAGTTCAGTCCAAATCCAAGGCACAGATATAATCATTAAGAGAGATCAGTCAAAACCTCGGGTAAGGACTAACAGTTATCAGGAAGCTCAGTCCAACGTTTGAGTAGAGAACATCTATTATTAGAGATTCAGTCAAAATCGTGGGTACAGACTACCGATCCTCGGTAGCAGATCCATCGTTCTCAGAGAAACTCAAAGCTTGCTTTTCTCTAAATTTATTCAAGATTCCAGACTTTCACTTTGCAGCTTACAACCAAATTTTCAGGCTTGTTAAAGTGTCTAGGTGTTACACTTATGGCACAGAGTTCTTAGCCTCAAGGCACCAACTTACTTGTATCCGTCGTAGACTTCATCTCTGCTGACGTATGTTTTATTGTCAATGATATACGTGTTACCCAGACCTCTTTCCACTTCGGGAATGACGTCTACGTCATCTGTTCCTAAAGCCATGGCGTCTCAAGGGGTCTGAAATAAAAAAGGAAATACCGATTACCTTACAAATATAGTGAAATTAAAATGTGATGCACAAATTATATATTTATATAAATATACATGTATCATATAGATATATATATATATATATATATATATATATATATATATAATATTATATATATATCTATAGTTATATATATATATATTATACACACACACACATACATAGTATTATTATTCTTATTATTATTATTATTTTATTATTATTATTATTATTATTATTATTATTATTATTATGCATTACTGTTGCTTTTGTAACGCATATTTCTTCTCTATAACTATGAAATGTTGGAAAAGTGTTTGCAATATTTTCAGATTCCTTATTTAGCTTAGAGTTATAGAATGTTCTAAGAATGCATGTTCAGATTTCGCATAACATAATTTAAAAGTTAAGATAACGTAGAATGTGAATAGAGAGAAATTTTTGCATTGTACATTAGCCGCGAGGCATGCTCGGTTTTGTTTTCATAACTTGTCATCACAGGAGATAAGGAAAACTCGAAGTCTCCGATTTGTTTTCAAAACATGTCAATTTTACTCGCTCGAGTCTGTTTCAGACGTGTACATCTTTGTTGAGAAGCCACGTAAAGATTTCAGCATGTTCCTATGGTACGGCATCATCTTTTTGTAAGATCATTGTAGAACCTTCTGTTTAATCATACGTCATCTTTGGGAAGTGACATCATTTAGTTTTGCTTTCGTTATAAATAATTATTACTTTCATATTAAAATACTTTTATCGTCTTAAACCGTATAATAATATACGTTATTTACAATTGTAAATCCAATTTCGCTTTAGATATTGTTTTGAAAGAGAATCTTTATGAAAGTAACTGTCTCTCGGCCCCAAACGAACTACACTGTTCAGCTTCCGTAAGAAAGGAAGATTGATTCCGACTTAAGACCTCATTGCGTTTGTCTCTCTCTCTCTCTCTCTCTCTCTCTCTCTCTCTCTCTCTCTCTCTCTCTCTCTCTCTCTCTCTCTCCACATTTGATTTTACAATTAACGTAAAGATATAGTACGTATTTGTTGGTCACTCACATAAATTTCAGATTTGATATTTCTTAAGAGTTATTTAGTATTATTTAGCGCTTATTGTGGAATCTGAACAAACATTGTACAAGCGTGTAACGGAGCCTTTTCTTTTTGAAATATTGTGAATTGTGTAGTGAAATTTTGGAACTAACTGCAGCAGAAAATTTGTACCAGGGTAATGTGTTATTACAAGGTTTATTAGTTGCAACTAATAGTTACAATGATTTGATGAAAGTTTCAATTTTTACACATTGCAAATTTTTGTTTTGTGTTTGTTTCATTTGAAGTGAATTTTTGTGCATTTATCTATTTTTCTTATTGAAGTGATTTTTATGCATTTACCCATTTTCTTATTGAAGTGTGTGTGTGTGTGTGATTAGTGCTTTTTGCAATTTTGGTATTTTCCACATTTTTCTGTGTTTTTATTTACAATCACAATTTGATTAACTTAATTGTTTTCATAATTGTTTTCATTACTTAATCGTTGCACATTTAGTTGAATTTAACACTTGTGAATAATTTGCATTTACTTAGAATTCTATTCAAGTTTCATTGTTGTTTAGCACCTGTGAATTAATTTCCAAACTTTAGTTATTACCTAACACTTTTAAATTTTGATTGAATAAGTTAATTTCTTGAATTTTGTGATAAATGAATTTGTATTTAATTTTATTTAATTAAGTCACGAATTAATTAAACTTTGTGTTGTTTGCAAGTAACAGTAAATTTCCCTGAGATTGTGAATTTCACTTATAAATTTTTTAGTTTTATACTAAATTTAAGTATTTAAAATTTTTAGAAGTGTTTTCTTTTTCACCAGTATATTTATGTTTAGGTAGAAACAGAGTGGTAATTGAGCTGTTTTACTTCAATTTAGTTGAAGTGAATTAGAACCAGGGAAGTACCTAGACTTTTGAAATCAGGGAAATACATTGACTTTCAAAGTTGTTGATGGAGTGATGCCCTTTATTTAATTTCATTACACATAAGATTACCTCACACCTTTTTTAATGAACTTAGTCTGGTTTTCTGCAATACTGGTAAGTTGTTGAAGGGATCACTGTTGCCTTTAGAGTATTCAGTCGTATTTTACCTGTGATGAAGGTCCAGGTGTCTGGCTGTTGTGAGGTACTCATTTAATTATTGGTAAGTGTAGTTACCAGACACTTGGCACTTCGTCACTATATATATATATATACTATATATATATGTATATATATATATATATATATATATATATATATATATGACCAACTACTAATTAAGGTCGCAATGGTTGTTCCAATACGCATGCATGTTTAGGCACAAGCGCACGCAACTGCAGATACCTGTTTTGAAACCATTAGGTAATGCATGCACACGGTAGTTCATTCAACTCCCCGATGGCGGCTAATGACTCTCAAGATCATTATCGTCATGATCTTGAGCCCTGACGAGACACCGCTCGCTTAACGCCATCAGAATTTGCACCGAAATGCCCCACACTGTCATTATATTTTTTTCTGGGTACGATTTAAAGCACATCGTATTCTTTGAGGTATATTTATATGGCGATTTTACTCATGTCATCGTATTCATGGTGAGTTGATGTTATCGTTGGATGTCCTAGGTCGAGAGTTCGGGATATCAAACGACATTTATAACTTAATATTTGTGATTATAAAAATTTGACTGTGTGAAAAAAACGTGTATAAGATATAGATTATATATATATATATATATATATATAATATAATATATATATATATATATATATATATATTCTATGTAATATATAATATATACACGAAATTGTAATAGTCACAATGCCCTCTTAACTTGGAGAAAATTTTCCTTGTCTTCTTAGTGTTACTTGATGTTCAACTAGATTTTAGTATTGGAACTGCTAGCATATTAATCTCTTCGTTGCAGGCAGATGTCAGTACAAGTTATGTATTTTCTACAAAAGTTATATAATTAGTATATATAATATATATTTGAAATAGCCATAATACCCTCTTAACTTTTCGATTTCTTTAAGATGCGAATTTCTTCATAGGTCTCTCTATAGGTCTTAAAGAAGCATATCCAAATGGTGTGAAAAGATCAAGGAGTTGAGAGAGTTCAGTGACTATTTTAAATATACACACATATAGATTTTACATACATACAAATCCATACTCGTGTGTGTGATATATATATATATATATATATATATATATATTATTAATAATATAGATATATATATATATATATGTGTGTGTGTGTGTGTGTGTATATATGTATATATATGAATTTCCGCAGATGCACAAGCGTATTTGTCGATTACTTTTTCCGCGAAATGCAAGAGGCCTTTCAGACCCAGTGCTTCGCTTCAAAAAGAAAAAGTACTCTGTGTAATCAGGTGTTTCATATGCACACCTGAGCGAGCGCTGATGAGTATTGATCAGTGGATAGCCTGTACGATAGTAAGCGAACACTTTCGCCTCTCTAACTTTACTTCTTTCAGAAGGTGCTCCTATTCAGCTCCTTTGAAAGACCTCCGAGCTGAAAAAGAGCGAGAAAATGGTAGGAGAGCTGCAGTATTGTTAGTGACTGGTGGTAAAAATTAAAGATCATCTACGGTGTTAGTAGCAGATCAGCTGCAGTTGTAGTAGTAGTAGTAGTAGTAGTAGTAGTAGTAGTAGTAGTAGTAGTAGTAGTAGTAGTAGTGTTGGAAATGCCGAAGAGAATTAGTAATAATAGTAGCAGCAGCAGCAAAATTATTGGGCATAAAATCATTTAGGTTTTTGGTGAATGTTCCAAAGTGAGACTGCTACTCTCAAATATTCAAGTATATAAAGATATGACCGAAACTGCTGACACAACGAGTTGAAATAAATCAGTTCCAGACTTAGAAAGGCGGTGACACTACTTCCATTTGTCTATGACGTTTAACTTAAATATTTTCTTTCTCACTTGTCACTTCTATGCCTTTTTATTCATGGAAATTATTCGCATGCATACTTATCTACTTTCGTTTGTGTTTTTCAATATGCGGCCGTTTATTCCCTGGAAGCTCGATTAGCAAGTTAATGATAATAATAAAAATAGATTAGGAAAGGAAGACAAATGATATAAAACCCGCTATTTCATTCCACATTTTGATTAACGATTTAAAATTTAGTGTTCGGGACAAGGGTGTGAGGCAACCATCGAATTCCCCACACTAATGAACGTATATACCTCATTATCCACTACATATAATTAATTACGCTTGTCTAATTCTGATTAGACAGCTAATAGAATGGTTTCATCGTGGTCTCAATGGAAAGGGTGAAAGAATCAAACTGCTTTTACTGAAGGGGTTAGAGGTGAAGTCGATACACGAGGAAGGGTAAAATATGAATGTAGGGGAAAGATGTAATCTTTGAATTTGGGGATTGCAGTTTAATGGCCGTGCTTAGTGGCTAGACTTTGATGAACGAGAGAAAATGTCGAATGTAGGGAGCAAAATCTTTATTTAGGGATGGGTAAAATTGTAATGCAAGGGTAAGATTTTAATGGAGAGGTACCATTTTAATGTGGGGGATTAATTAGGACTGTAGGAGGTAGCTAAAACTTTAAATACTGGAAGAGTTCGATTTTAAAGTTATGTTGGGATCCAAATGTTAAAAGCAAGGAGGGTGAAATCTGTATTTAAGGGGATAAATTAAACGGTTGAAAGTGCCGGTCCAAATAATGGCCTACTGTCTTCATTTACGAAAATATCAAAGCAGAAGCAAAATATTGACTGATATAGGCAACTGGCACTGTGTCACAGTCATGCAGCTGCTCACATCGAGGGAATGTGTCTCGCCATGTACTGCCATATATATATATATATATATATATATATATATATATATATATATATATATATATGATATATATATATATGATATTAAACTCATTGTATCTTTATTATAACTTACTCCCAATGGGAAATGTCTATAAGTACATCTAACCAGGCCAGGATTCGAACCCCTTGAACATTTCGCTCCCAGCAATGACTGTTCATTGATCTTGACGAAGAAACACTGCGTTATTTCATTCTCCCAAGCGAGTCTATGTGAGGTCTCCTAACCAACAAGGTTGCTGTCGAAGTCTCTTATTCTGAAAGGAAGCCCTCAGCCCTTGGAGGCCACGAGCCATGGCAATCAATTCAACAACATCCCTGTAGACCTCACGAGAGAAAATAACGAATTTGTTTGAAAGAGGAAATACTTAAATGTTGCCGGTCAGTAACCTCCAACATCTGATGCTTGAAGGCGTTTGCATCTTAATACAGATTATATACAATGTGCATATATATAGTAATGTAATTATAACTAAATCACGAAAATATGGAACGTGATGAATATATAAATAAACGCAGAATCCACAAAGGAAAGTGAAACAATGGAGTACCGCTGCGAGGCCTTTCGACTTTTCGTCCTTTACTGAAAGCCTCGCAGTGCTACTAAATTGTTTCACTTTCCTTCGTGGATTTTGCTTCCAGTTATTATATATATATATATCTATATATATATATATATATACACATATATAGATATATATATATATATATATATACATATTATACTACTATATATATATATATTTGTGTGTGTGTGTGTATGTATTTTCGTGGGTCAAAATTATCTTTGTTTGCGATATAATTTTTCACTCTAATCTTGACATCTAATCATCTGTTGTTGCTATCTATTTTGACGATATTTCTTCCGTAAACACATTTTGTATACACATAACAGCCCTTCCTCGCCTTTCCAATCATAAGCTTAAAAAAAACCGTCGGTTCAGAATTCATAATCCAATTTCGCCATCTGGCCTCAGCCTGAACATCACACCTGCGAGGACGCTTTGATGGTGGTGGTCTATGGCCAGTACCACTATTTGAAATAGAGAGGAGACATATTTCCACAGAGAGAGAGAGTGTTTCCCTCTCCAGCTCTTGTCTGGAGTGACATTCCTAAATAGACAGAGTGATAGACCTTCATCATTAAAAGGAAGTAACTGAAAAATGTCAAATATTTCTCCGTATCTAAATATTTAACTATTATAAGAATATAATGGCGTTTAATTTCTCCGTGTGCAGCAAAATTATCGTATAATGTAAATAATATTTCCTGTATGTAACGGTGCAACAGTGTTTGTCTACGGGTAATGATTTCACGTTTAGGCTTCCGTCGTCTAATCCGGAACCACCTCTCTCTCGCAAATGGCCCTTATGTAAGAGTGAAGAATGAAAGTACCACAGATCGAGCTTCGTGACAGCAATTGACGACTTTAGGAAGGTACTTTCCGTCTCGACTATCTCTTGTATTGTCTTCATTTCTGACAGTATGTGAGGACTTACACTCTCAACTCTCTTATATGAAAAATCACGGTTTCGGTATACAAGTGAGGACACTATTAATAGCCATGCTATGTTTTTTTTCTACTACATTTTCTAAATTATGAGAAATAATAAACAAAAAACATTCTTCACTACGTTCATATAACAACAACTAATGGTAACAAGAGGAAGAAAAAATCACACATAACCACAACCCCAACATCGCCAAACAACAGTATTAGCAACCCCTCCCTACAACCGCGCCTCTCCCCACCCACCTGCTCTTATACTATGAAGAACAAAAGGCAGCGTGGTTTAATATTCATGAAGATTTGTGTTTCATCTCCGTAGAATTTTCCACCCGAAAAGCTACACGGAAAGGCAGGCAGGCAGGCAGGCAGGCAGGAAGGAGAGGGTGAAGAAGTTCTCAAACTTTTTCGTGTAAAGTTGCCAATGAGTTACCCGAGTATCCCCAGGGGTTATCATTCCACGTTCCCTCGCCTGTGGAGAAGTGTTATCAATCAAGATGAAATTATTATAAACCGGCGATACAATTTATTTTAATCAGATGGAATCCTAACAAATTTAAGGAGACCTTTATCAGTACCATTAGAAGTTTTAGTCCTCCTGGGCCTCTGTAGACTCATAGGGTCCGAGCTGATTTCCTGTTTCTTTGGCCGAAAGCCAATAGAACATCATAAGCAACGTACTATATTACGATACTGCAGCAGATGAACGAGAAATCATTCTCTGAAGAAGAAATACCAAGACGCTGCCCCGCATGATGAAATTCAGGAGAACCATGTGGTACTCCACTGCCAACGTGAGCGGAGAGAGAGGCGAGTGCTTGTCATGTTAAAACTGTTATTATTAATGGACGAATTATCGGGTACAGAGGGTACATGTAATCCGGTTCGTGTCTTCTTCTGCTTATATTGAACTTTGAGAATCCTCACTGCTATTATTGGGTTACTAATGGTTCTATCGAGGTGACAAGGATTGATGATTTGCTCCAGGAATTTGCTTCATGAATTAGTTTCTATTTTGATATCGAAAATAGCTTCGCCAAAATCTACTATGACGACATGACACTGTTCGCCAGGCGTAACACTCGTGCATGCAAATGCGCAGAATAGTGTTTGGTATTGATTATACTTGATTTTCTATTGTAGCTTCATTTTTGAAACTAATTTCACACATAAAAACTAATTTTACATTTACACATTTTTCATGTTATCAAATGGCAGAGTAAAGTCACTGGCAAAAAATTCCAGCCCGACTGTAACACTACCTGGAAAAGCAATTTTTTTTTATTTTTTCGCGAGTGTCCTTTGAATGCAACGGGAGAATGTCCCCTAAAATAAAATAAAATAAAAATTTTGATGGAAAATATTGAAATCCAGTGACTATTCACTTGCGTATCACCGGTGTTCACGAATTTTCACCACACAGGGGAAAGTTTCGTTATAGGAAGGAGTAAAGCGAAGAGCTGTATGCTGAAATGGCTGGGTATAGTACACAAAGCTGGATATTCTTTAACATTTAGGCATTTCATGAGTCTTATAACCTTTCGTTCTGTATGAGGGAGTAAAAGGTCTGCCTTTTACTCTTTCCCGATTTTGTCTTGTGTTTTCTGGATGACGCCGATAAAAGACATCAATTACCCAGCCCCACTGGCCTACGTTCATACGCACATACAAACATAACTGCAAACATACACATATATTCGTGTGTTGCGTTATTGTCTGATTTATTTTTGCGCTCCGTTATGAGATAGCAGTAAAGAGAGGCGATGGACCAACCAATTTCCGATGTCTTATGGGAAATTAACGATGTTTATCTGTATCTCCCTTTCCCGCCCTATATATATATATTTATATAGAATCATATATATATAGATATATATATATATATATATATATAATAACTTGATCACGAAAATATATAAAATTTGATGCTGTGTATACATAAAGGTGATGCCACGGAGGAAAATGAGAAGACGAGGATGGCCAAGAACTTTCGGTCAACACGATCCTTTACTTGATCTTGGCAAGTCTCGTCATTTCATTTTCATCCGTGGCATCACTTTTATATATATATATATATATATATATATATATATATATATATATATATATATATATATATTTATATACACGTTTTTTTGTATGTTTGTTTGTTTTGTTTACTTCCGCTTTTTTTTGGACAAGCGAGAACCGGAGGTAGTGGACCCACCAATTTCCGATATGTAATGAGAAATTAACGATGTGATACTTATCTATAACCCTATGCCTCGATATATAATATGTTTCCTAAGCGAAACTACTACCAAAATCATGATAGTCTTGTAATAATAATAATAATAAAATTATTTACAACACTGTGACATCTCTTAAATTCACATGTATTATGTTTTGAACTAATCACCAAACAAAGAAAGTAATTACAAATAACATAACACACGGAAGCTAATAACAATCTCGAAGACAGAGTGAAACATAATGCCTGGTCGTTAACGGTGAGCGTGCGCGCGCGCGGCAAGAGGGGTACATGTACGCATGCGTACTGATACTGGCCTCAAGGGTTTTGTACACTTCTCTGTTGATGGGGCGGGGAAGTCATTTTTTAAAGTTCGCTTTCTTCTGAGTTCATTTTACTGTTGATCGCATCGAACTGTACCTTATCTTTCATCCGCATCTTTTTCATGAAGTCCGTTAACGAAGCTGGACGATGGCGATGGTTCCCCATTATCTATTAATTTAATTTAACTATCTTCTTTAAAAGTCTTTCATTCCTTAAGATCTGTCAAAACGTTATCGATAGATTTCGGTGAAATTTGTTGAGGGTTGGCCTTTTTTATTTATTTTTTTATGACCTTATATAATTATATCGGCTTAGTAAATTGATGCGTGAACGGATCCCATAACCAAAATGTATAAATGAACTAAAATACCTTTCCGTGCCCCACTCTCCACAAAATTCCTCTGATATCCGTCAAAACTCTTTTGAGATAGTTATAAACTCAAAAGAAAAAAAAAATTACACGTGAACACTCGGTTATTATAGAATAGTTAATATTCAGGAAACTTCATGTCTCAAAATCTTCCATTCCAAATATCCAGAAAAAGGAAACTTTGTCATGCCACAGGAGCACCTGTGTTTTCCAAAGCACCTGTTCCACATGTTTGCAACAATCTGCAACAAACAAAGAACAAGCCTCCAAGGGAAATTTTTCACCCACACTTCTTTGTGGGTCGCCAGCGGAGGAGGAGGAGGAGGAGGAGGAGGAGGAGGAGGAAGAGAAGAAAATGGCGAAAAAAAGGGACACCAACACTATGCACCACCACTAACACCCCTCTCCTCCCCCTCCCCACCCCCGGAATAACTCGCCCACAGCCCCCCTTGGTGCCATAAGTACAAGTCGCGCCCTTCGATCAATAGGGGCTGCTGTGTGCCCCGCCCGCCCGTGCAGGCTACGCTTCACACGCCCGTGTAACAACGCAAGGGCCACTCTCGGCCCTGCTGCGTCAGTCAGCGCCGCCCCCCTCAATGGAATCACGGCAAGATACACAAACTCACAAACTGGAATCAAAGCAGCGAACAAACCAAACAAACCCAAAGTTTGATTAACCAGTAAGTGGACTCCAATATTATTATATATATATTCATCTAATATATATATATATATATATTATATATATTTAAATATATATATATATATATTAATATACATTTATATATATATAATATATATATATATATATATATATATATATATAAAGATGGCATCACCTTTATTTATACATAGCATCACGTTTTATACACTTCGTGATCAAGTTATTCATAAATATAAACATACATACATACATACATCATACATACACACACACACACATATCATATATATATATATATATATATATATATATGATATATATATGTTGTATGAAGCACACTAACATATTTTAGTACACGGATACAGTATTTATAACTTTGTTATATATATATATATACTATATATATATATATATATATATGTATGTATATATAGGTATTTATTAACTACAATGTCCCTCCTACTACATATATGTATCTGGTAAAAAAGAGGACCATCAGATTCCACACACATTATATAGTATATATATATATATATAAATATATATATAATATATATATATATATATATATACATATATCTATATTTCATAGGTAAAAAGTAAAACCATTAAGATTCTACACACACATTATATATATATATATAATATATATATATACATATATATATATATATATATATAATTTATTATTTAAAAACTTATATGTACAAAAAATATTCAACCAATCTCTCTCTCTCTCTCTCTCTCTCTCTCTCTCTCTCTCTCTCTCTCTCGTCACACAGGCGAAATCTCCCTTGCTCACATAATACTTACTGTGATCAGCACAGCTTGTGTCTCTCCCTTAGCTAATCAATGCAAGAACCACAGCATTCCCGACGTTACACCAAATCATCAATGCAATCACTAACATGGTCAATCATCCCCAAGATTTGGGAGCAATCACCACCTCAGTCCACATCTCCCATGAATTTAAGTTCTTGCAATCACCTCCAGGACCATCTCTATAAATCAAGCATATTTCAGCAACGAAAAACAAGGTTCTTACATTCATAAATGACGGCAATCACCAACAACATTTCCGATCAACCACAATCTCCCTCTCGATACCGTGGCAATTCCCTTCACACAAAAATAACGGCAATCACGATGAAAGCTTCTCTGAGAGAGAGAGAGAGAGAGAGAGAGAGAGAAGCCACAATCACCACCCCAAACACAACTCTTGGCACTAAATTTTCGGAGACTTCAGCCCGGGTGCCTTGGGGAAATCCGACGCCCATCCGTCTTCCTGAGAAATATCTACTGCTCTTTGCTCAGCTTTCACGGTCGTCCTTTTTCCTTTAGTGGTAACTCTTTGGGACAAGCGTGCAGGTGGGCGTTTATAAAAGTCCGTGCGTATTCCTGTGTTCTTGAATACAGATTTCTTTTGCAGTTTTGTATGAGGGTGCTAATACTGAAGTTTGCTGAAATCGATTAATCCTTCATCGAGAGATTTAATCGTAACTATGAGAGCGGTTATTAACATTAATATCACACAAAAACACCTTAATGAGAGGTATTGGAAAGGAGAGGCCCCAATATCCAAGAAGAGAGAGTGAGAGTTCGTGCAATAGGGATGTAAATGGCGCAGTGTGTATGCCTATAGCGGCGTGCCCAACAAGCTACTGGTGAGAGACTACGGGCTGTTCTATGAGCAAGAGCCCGTGCTGGCATAACGCCAGCTTAATCTTCAGCAACTAAGAGCCTTCTGTGCAGACGTATGAAGCTGCTAGAGTCCGGGAAGTTTTCTTCACATGAGATTCATCCACGATTCAGTAGTTTTGTTGAATGGGGCAGTGATTGTCTCTATACTTGCCTTGGAAGCAATCCTTACCTCTCAGAATTGGCTTCGTGTTGAAACTATACACATATATATATATATATATATATATATATATATATATATATATATATATATATATATAATATATATACACACACATACACATGCGCACGAGATATAATCTGTTAACTCATCTCCTTGGCGAGATGAGGTAAAGTCTAAGGAATTACCCGCCAAGTCTAGTTCATTTAACGGTGACGAATATTTACCCTCTTGACTTCCTTTGAGAAGTGCTAACTCTTTGGATGCTTTCCCACCGGAAATCATTTTCTCGACTGCACTTCCGGTCTCTGGTAAGGAAATAACTCGCTGCACTCATCGAGTTTCTCACATTTAAGCGTGTGTTATTCATTCGTTCGTACATTTTCTCTCTCTCTCTCTCTCTCTTCTCTCTCTCTCTTCTCTCTCTCTCTCTCTCTCTCTCTCTCTGTGCGCGCTCACATAAACAAACACACACATATATATATATATATACCAATGATCAGCCAGTCACCTAACAGCGGGTGAGTGAAGAAAAATATACAGATTCATAAAATCACAAACTAGCCCCTCCACTTCACTATGCAGATGTATTCCTACTATCCGCCTTCAAAAGAAGTTACTATTTTTAGTCTTCGCTGTAAAGGTTTTACTAAGTACTATAAAAAGAGCCGAGACTTTTCTCGTTGCATTTAGTTTAAGAAAACTTGGCTGACAAGCAGCTGAACGAGAGATTTTGAAAATTTAGCTTCACTACAAAGCTACGTCAGCACATCCTAACAAAATCATTAGTGCTGACAAAAACGTTCAATGACATTTGTTCATCGAATGTCGATTTACTCGTCTGTGTTCGAATCACTCGAATCTGAAGGGTTTGTACTGAATGAAATATTTTCGTGACACAAAACGTCAAAAGAATCCATGATAAAAAAACGTTTTTTTATACTTTATCAGTTCAAACGTTTTTGTCCAAATGATTTTGAAAATGGTATTTGCTGCGACTATTGAAGTCATAATACTCTTAAAGTCTAAAGCATTTCATTGATAGACAATTCAACGATTTTTATTTGAATGTATCTGAAAAATGACCGGATTTTATTGCTTTATTGTTCCCAAAGGAAAAACTTGAAATAACCTAACCTGGCAAGATTCACACATACCTATACATACCCAACTGGTAGCTATGCATCACTTACAACAATTGAGTACAAAACTATACTAATACTATAATAAAAGTCAAAACGGTAACTCACATATTAGTTTCTGATAAACACCAACGTCTCTAAAAAATCTAAGTATTTATTTTACTTGAAAACCAACACAACTTCCACACATGAAACACTCGACCAGCAAATACGTATACAGCAATCCCCCACTGCAAAACGCCTGGTCTGACAAGCCATTAAAAATCCAAGTAAAGTGTGTGTTTTCCACCGCAATGCTTAAAAACTAACATTTTTAATAGATGATCACGTCTATAGATATCAATGATTTCGATAATTCTGGTTCATTTTCACAGCGACACGGCTGGGTGTAATTTATCTGACCGGATTCAATTATAAAAGTTCCTTTTAAATTATAGATGTATTATAGGCATATCGTTAGAGTCTGTTTATGCACACATACTACATATATGTACATATGTTTACATACATATACATAAAATCGTGTATATTGTAAATTATTGTTGATAATTTGAAAAAGGTGTGATTGTGCGTGAAATCAATAAAAGGGCTATACTCAGTGAACTATTAAAAAAAAAAGGTTATAAATTTACATCGAAAATACTTACATCATTTGCAAGCTCTGAACACAGCGGATTTCACGAGTTTGGAAGACCTTTTTGTTCTCTCATTCTATGTTGGAAATATATTTCTTTTCTATTCAAAGAACCAAGTATACTTCAGTTTAAACCGATTAACACCAAAACCTTACATGTTTACGCTTTGAATGATTGGGGAACATCACTCGTTGTCTTTCCTCCCAAGACATACAAACCTGATAATACACAACTTGTCTAGTGCAAACTTCGTTCCCAGCAGACGACAACATAATTCAATATAATCAGTGCACTTGGGGCATGATTAAATAGTGTTATTGGAGTTATGCTGATTACCGTACCCGAAGAGCGAATTGTTCCTTATACAAATGTGCTGTAAAGGTATGGTTGTGAGTTTTAGAACACTTCCCCATTTCATAAAGGTTACAGTCCCTTTCAGTCAAATCAACGGGTAACTGACTACTACCTTACCAGCATGACGTTACGATTGGCAGAGTTTTCTAAGAAAAGGAGAATAGTAAATACTTCATTTGGTTAATTGCATATTGATTCCTTCTCGATGGATACGACTTCACAAGAGAAAATCGTCCATGTAACAGGGTCTTGACCGTCACATGACGACGCTGCAGGTCACTAATTCGAAGTTAAGCATATCTTAGTTTTACCAGACCACTGAGCTGATTAACAGCTCTCTAGGGCTGGCACTAAGGATTAGATACGTTTCACGTGGCTACGAACCAATTGGTTTCGTAGCAACGGGACCTGCAGCTTATTGTGGGATCCGAACCACATTATATCGAGAAATCAATTTCTATCACCAGAAATAAATTCCTCTCATTCCACGTTGGCCGAGCGGAGAATTGAACTTCGGACCACCAGATCGAAGTCCAGTTGTAACGATCATTAGTTTGAAGAGGAAAAATTCCCCAAACATAAAAAAAGTCAAAAAGGGTTAAGTGATTATACAATCTACTCGGGGGCATTCCAAAAAATTCCCACTTCTAGTCTCTTGGGAACGAAATCCAACTTCTGGCACTCGACGAGAGCAGCAGACGCACCTGAACATCTTAACAAAATATTTAGATTTTGACGACAGATGATCTCTCTCTCTCTCTCTCTCTCTCTCTCTCTCTCTCTCTCTCTCTCTCTCTCAACACAAAGCATCGTAGAAAGCAAAAAAGAAGAAGAGAGAGGAGGAAACCATTTAACTCAGAAGCACCACAACTGTTCCGCGCCACACAGACAGACTCGGCGTCAACAACCTCCAGAAACCGACAATTAAGCCAGATTTTCCCTTTGGTAAACAACCAACATTTGAAAGGCTCCTAATAAGGCATTTAACGTCCCGGAAAGAGTGCTGCTAGTCATTTGTTTTCTCTTTTGTTAATGCATTTATTTTACTTCTTTTAGACTATTCTCTCTTATTTTCACACAAGGGCATATTGCTCTGAAGGTGATTGATAAGCAAGTACATGGCCCTTTGGACTTTTACGCAAGACAGAACGCTCGTTATGAGCAATAATAATAATAATAATAATAATAATAATAATAATAATAATAATAATAATAATAATAATAATAAATAACTGTAGAAAATTATCATATAAAATTT
Organism: Macrobrachium nipponense; assembly: GCF_015104395.2. Lineage (NCBI taxonomy): Eukaryota > Metazoa > Arthropoda > Malacostraca > Decapoda > Palaemonidae > Macrobrachium > Macrobrachium nipponense. The sequence goes on from NC_061105.1 coordinate 28,451,522, forward strand.
AATCGCAAAACAGCCATTCTTTTTAACAGTGTGTGTTTGAAAGGTCTTCATCCAAGAAATAATAATAATAATAATAATAATAATAATAATAATAATATTAAAATTAACAATAATAACAATAATATAAAGGAAGAATACAATGCCTGAACTTTGTTGCTAACATTATAGAGGGGCATAAAAGTAATGTAACATTAAACCAGAAAATCGCTAAACACCAACAGTTAATACGGAATGGAAAAAAAACGGGACTGATTCAAACAGAAAATAAACGGATTCTCTCTCTCTCTCTCTCTCTCTCTCTCTCAATAATGTCACCAAATAAATAACGTGTAAACATAATGAATAAACATCCTATGTCCTTAAAGTTATGTTAAAATAATTATTTTACAAACCTAGTGACGTAAGTCAAAGCAGAATTCAAAAGCTAAAAACAACATCATCTCTTTACAACCGCATCTCCAGCCAAATAATTCCTCCGCGCCCCTCCCACCCTTAACGTCATAACCATAAACCAACCAGCCGCTTCCAGCGATACTTCCGGATGCAGTTCCGCCCGCGGAGGCTCAACAGACGGCGTAGCCACCCACGCCCATCCTAATTGACCGAACAATAATGGGGAAAACGAACAGAAGCAATGACACGAGGAGCATGGAATCCCGTGCATGCAATCAGAGCAACATCTGGCCACACGGTTGTGCAGACTCGTCGAAAATGACAAGTTTGCAAACTGAAAACACGAAGAAGTATAATACAATATGAACATTTCAGTAACAGTAAATAACCGAAATTTTACAGTCCATACTACAACAATGATTTGTTACTGTACGTAGCATTGTAAATCACGCTTAAGTGAAACAAGACACAAGAGGCAAATCAAAGGAAAACTTCGGGTTAGCAATTGTAATGACAGCAAATGCATATAGAAATGACGAAGGGAGGGAAACATGAATTATGGCGATAAAGGAACTGAAAGGAGGATTAACAGATAAGTGAGAGCAATAGAAAATAAATAAGGAAAGACATGAAACAAATAAAAAAGGAGAAGATAGGAAAACTTGGTAAACAGTGAGAAGAAACGACACAAGAATAATAATAAACATGACGAAAATGATCAAATACTTAGAAAACGGAACAGACTTAGAAGGGAATAATAAAAAAATAACCGAATCCCCTCCACCATTTGGTGCCTCCCGTACGTCTATCAAATGGCAATGAATTCATCATAAATGCTTGGAGATAGTTTTCTTCTGACCGGACAGACCAACATACAGACAAGACAGTCGCCGAAAGAAAAGGATCAGAAGTCTAGAAGGCCACCCACCAAAGCTGATTGCAAAACAACCATGAAAACGTCTACGAAATGACACCAATGAATCATTGAAATAAAAGGAATGACTCGAACATGACGAAATAGTGCCAATCGTGAAAGCCGAAAGCCCAGGGGCTGCATGACAGAATCGTATAGAGGGGGGCGCGAAGACGTAAGCGTACATGACGCAAAGGAGAATGGGAAAAGACTGGTACACATATCAAGGAAATGACTTGCAGTCATAGAGGTAAATACATCCGAACCAGGATTTCGTATACTAAGCCAGAGATGAGGAAATCGGACACACTGACAGACTGGAAAAATATATGTCATAACATTTCCCTTTCCATGTTATATTATAAATGTTTTATTTCTTCAAAATAAAAATAACATAACTAACCCCGAGGTACTACAAACACTTACGTAGATTTAAACTTATCTTCAGACCAAGCTTCTCATTCTCGAGGCTCGTAACACCCGTTTAGCCACCGCTCCCCAAACCTATCTTGAAAAAATAACAAGTGTCTCTGGAATGCACTTTTCAACGAGTGTCACCTTCTACTACAAGGCTTTGATAGTTTTTCCCTCTTCCGTTTTCCTAGACTCTTGCGAACTTCCATCCTTTTCCTTTACTCCCATCGGGCCTGGGGTACACACGAACCTCAAATTGCCTGTTCCAACGACTTCCACATAATTCATATATATATATAATAGTATAATATATATATATATATATATATATATTATATATATATATATATAATATATATATATATAATACATATATATAATATAAATACTACTATCATTCATGTAGTTGGGTGAGAAGGCATCTGCATAAACAAACACGAAACGTTTTCGAAAGGACAGAATATCGACTGAAAGATTAGCGAGTAGAGAACCTTGAAATATTAATGCTACCATACTATGCAAAGCAAAGCGTCTTAAGGTAATCTCCCAATCCCTCCCTCGTCTCTGTAAAAGACATTTTCGACATATAAACGTGTTCCCTTCAAAGGAGGACTCGCGTTTCTTTCACCTCCGGAGAACTTTACTAATATCAATCTTGTAAGTATTCGCATTAAATATATATATATATCTATATATATATATATATATATATATATATATATATATATATATATATATACAATATATACACATATATATAATGGACGAAAATATTATTTGCTGCAATAACGTTACATCCAATCTCTACAATTCACAAAAGCCAAACCCACGAGAGAGAGAGAGAGAGAGAGAGAGAGAGAGAGAGAGAGAGAGAGAGAGAGAGAGAGAGAGACTTGGTGTTTATGTAAACCGAAAGCAAATAAAAACCACCGATCAATAAAAATTTTATGTTTACATATATTGGAGGACGACCTCCACCTAAAAGAAATTTATTTAAACATGAAAATGAAAATTACATTCCACAGTATAAAGAGAGGAGCTCAAAGCTTGCTTTGTCTTCACAGGAGTATTTGTAAAGGACTCGTCCTGCGGCATGCAAATACAGCATGACGGAGGCGATACAGTAAAACACATTACGGTTCTCGTCATGGGCTCGCACGATAACTTCCTGGTCCCGGAACTAAAATATATAATAATTCGTTGCTTTTCCTCTGAGACCATGGCATCTAATTAAGGCGATTACCACACAACCTCACTCCAGATGGGATGCGTCACGGCCATTACTTGGGAAAGGTTCTCACACACACACACACACACACACACAAGAAGCTAATGACCGTGAGTTGCAATGCGAAAATCGAATATCAGTGACCGAAAGCATTCAGCTCAGTCGTCGAGTGTTGCTGGCCAAAAGTTGCCACAAAACAGCAAAATACATCAAATAATGCAATAATAATAAATAATGGTTACTATTAGTATCGTTACCATTTACAATCTGCTTGCATTCAGGCTGAACTTGTAAAACAACTAGTAAAACGCGTAAAAAATGCGCAGAAGTTTCTTTGAAGCAATCTTTTCTCAATAGCATAGAACGCTGTATGAAACTCTCAGCCACGGCCCGGTGGTAGCGTGCGTTGTTGGTACCTATAGCGGTGCCAGACGCACGATCATGGCTAAACTTAGCCTTACATAAAATAAAAACTACTGAGGCTATAGGACTGCAATTTGGTATGTTTGATAAGTGGAGGGTGGATGGGAATGATCAACATATTGCAGCCTTCTGTCCTCAGTAGTTTATAAGATTTGAATGCCGACGGATAGACAAAAAGCCATCAATAGTTTTCTTTTACAGAAAAAAAAACAGATCTGTCGAAATTAATGTTATAGTTTTGAAAATTCGATCATTAAAATGTACTACATTTACTCGGAATCAGATTCAACCATCGCCAAGGGACCTACGTTACAGAGACGGGGCGGAACGGGGAAACCTGACGTTCAAATCCAGTCTAATCTGATGAACCAAACTTATTGACAGAAAATCACCGATTCACTGGATTCTCCAACAGGCGCCTAAAATAGACATTAGTTTCACCTGAAGGATGCAACAGATCTGCTTCTTGAATGTTATATCGTAATTATTATCGAAAACAGATCCTGCACTCGAGAGCCATGGCCTGATAGTGCAGGAGAAGAAACGGGCTGTCCAACAGTGCTATTTATAGACTCCATTTTCCCAGTTTAAAAAACCTTCCGAGGAGAAAAATGAAACCACCGTTTGATACTCATAAACGGCCCCATTTAAGGTGGAGTTATAAGTTAATACATTATATACAAATCTGGCCATTATAAGTCTTTCTCGGTCACCACTGAGCGACAGCATCACACCCAAAATTCCCGCGCAAATAAAGCTGCGATGGAAGTGGATGGAGGATTGCAAATTCAGAACTCAAAAAGTTAAGCAGCTCCAAAAGTCAAGTTAGGCAAATCGAAGCATATGCTACGTTTTCCCCCGAGTCACAAATGGATGAAAGTGTCCAAATTCATGCCGAGACTAATGTTGTGAGAAAAAAATGAACGTGTGTTATTCCGAATTCAGATGGAGATGCAGGCTTGACGACCAATTACTCCACGGCTTTGTTTGGCTTTCAACCCCATGAATAGAGATGCCAGCTAATAGCATAAGTACACAGAAGGCTATTAACGTGTCTGAAGCCAGCTTGGTAAAAGGCCGCCCTCATACGTTAAACAGAACACCATCTATCATTCATTGCAATGTTTTACTGGCAATTCTCTTACATTTGAACGTTCTTGTCTGGCAACATTTATTAACGCCCGGAAGAGTAAAAGGCTTTTAGTGACCAAATTAACATATATCCAAGCACACCTCAAAAGCTTTAAAACGTTTTTATTTGTGGCTTAGAAGAACAGGAACTGAATTTTATTTTGTCAGTTGCTAGAAGTTTAACGTCACTCAAAAGTAAACTGTAAATATTCATAGAAATAAAAACAAAATATGTATTATGAGTATGTGCATAAAATAACATACACGAGTATATACTTTTTCAGATGTTATCA
>NC_061105.1:28463816-28528816 GCF_015104395.2 Macrobrachium nipponense
CACCAAAAATTGATAGCCACTGCTCCAAACAACCCCCCCCCCCCCACCCCCCCCCCCCCCCTGTCTTCGTCTAGCAAGAAATATTGACATGCTCTATTTCACGATTGTTATCGGTGGTAATAATATCAATAATATCTGTAGCTTTTGTTTATATTTCCCTATTCGCACAATTCAATACTTTAATCACTGGCATTTCATCTTATGTGAGCTTATTCGGCAAGATGGTGGCCGTTTTCTCTTGCATTATACAAGCGTGTGCAGATTTATATAATAATAATAATAATAATGAGAATTAAAAGCCACAGTAGTGTTAAAAATAGTTATGTACAAGGTTAAAAATAACAAGGAGAGACCTTCAGACTACTCCGTATCCCTCATCAGTCCTACGGAGTAGTAGAATAAAAGTCTCATCGCCATTGTTATCCCTGTACATGAATATTTCTTTTTACACTACAGCGGTTTTTAATTTTCGATATCATAGTCTCGTGGGTTACGTGCTCGCCTACCGATTCAGTAGTCCCGAGTTCGATTCTCCGCTCTGCCAACCTGGGACCAGAAGAATTTGTCTCTGGCGATTGGAAATTGATTTCTCGACATAATGTGTTTCGCATCCCACAATAAGCTGTAGTTCCCGTTGCTAGGTAACCAACTGGTTCTTAGCCGCGTAAAACTATCTAACCCTTCGGGCCAGGCCTAGGAGAGCTGTTAATTAATCAGCTCAGTGGTCTGGTTAAAATAAGATAAACTTAACTTATTTTTACAGGTGTTCCTTTGTTCAATAACAATAATAACTGTTTTCGATTTCTCGATTCCTCGAATGAGTTCCTTTCCCGTGAACTAAACCTAAGCAGTAATAGCCTAACATTCATTCTGTTCAACGAAGGGTTTAGACACGTCAGGGGAGGTTTCACTTATGGAAATTAACAGCAAATAATATATGCAAATCATAGACACGTGGATGTCCTGACACGTTAACGCATTGCTTTTATTTATTAAATTATTGCAAATGAAATCCCTCCCTAATGTGTCCGCATCCTGCAATGTGCAACGTGAATATTGAACGATCAATCAATACACTTTTATCTATTTGTTAATTCATTAATTTCTTTATTATTATTATTATTTTGATAAGTGAGTGTCTCTTCTTTCTGTAATTCATTTTACCTCGTCTTACTTCTTCCTAATGAATACATATTCTTTGGAAGCTTGAATTTGAAGTCAATGGCTCCTGTGGATTTGTTCTATGTGAATAGGTTTCATCTTCTGAATAAAATAACTAATAATAATAAATAATAATTAATAATAATAATAATAATAATAATAATAATAAATACCTAGCCATCATCTTGTATGAGACAGCGCCTCCTTTCAAGGTGTTACAACACCAATAACAATGATAATAATAAAAACCACAATAATTATAATGAAAGTAAATTACCACTCTATGCATTACTAAAATAATGTGGCGAGACAAACCTTTTTCGCTTCTAAAACGCACTGATAACTTATCTTCGTTCACTGCAGTCACCAACTGAACGCACTCACCTGAAATGAGGAGACAAGAAAAATTAAAATAACAAACATGGAATTACGTACGATTTATGCTGAAAGCATTCTCTCTCTCTCTCTCTCTCTCTCTCTCTCTCTCTCTCTCTCTCTCTCTCTCTCACACACACACACACACACCACATACCATCCCTAGAAGCTTCATTAAACATCACGAGAACACAGCTCGAGGGACCTTTTTACCTTTTTTATTACTCTCTCTCTCTCTCTCTCTCTCTCTCTCTCTCCATTCATTATTGACATTCAACAGATTAAACTTTTTCTCCAAGTGTTTCATTACAATTTTTCACTTACAATTTCAAAGATAAAGCGTCCATATAAAATATGAAGAATACCTTTTTTCACTTTTTCCATATTGTTCTTAAAGAAAGATAGAGTAGACGGAGCACTATAATAAATATAATAAAAAACATTTTATTTAATCTTTTCAGAATACATCAAAGCATAGTACCGTGTTCCTCAGGGAAATCTAGGCCCTTTATATGCCATTGCCTGGTGGTTAGTTAACTATAGTAGGTCGCGGACTAGGATACAAAATGGTGAAAAAAAGGGGTAAACTGAATACAAGGTCAACCATGGACCCATGAAATATAAATTACAATAGAATCGAGAAGACCACATCGAGTAAGTATCAATAATCCCCAACGGAAAGGAACCATTCTTCTCTCTCTCTCTCTCTCTCTCTCTCTCTCTCTCTCTCTCTCTCTCTCTCTCTCAGTGTTACCAATTCCATTAGAAACGTCAATACCATCCAATATTACCAAACAAACAGATCACTGTCGTAAGAGCATAAATTCTCACGCGAAAACGCCCTCGAAGAAAATCATAAAATCCCTTAATATCCATAAATTTCAGAAATCGATGATTCGCCAAATTCTTCCGAGGATCGTTGCAGAAGTTGCCGTCGTGATTGCTCTGGTGCCTTCAGGCTAAACATCGGGCAAAATGCTTGCTTCTTTCTTGGTGTGCGGGAATTTGGCTACACACAAACATACATTTGTACATATATGCATGAATACATGCATACATACACGTATAATATATATAATAATCTATATTTGTGTGGCTGTAAATGTATGTATGTATGAATATAAAGATATATAGGTAGATTGATAGATACATAGACGGATAGATACACAAAGATAAACAGATACAGATACATGAGCAGGTTGAAAAGGATTTCGAAATCAAAGAGATATACACAAGCCAATTAAGATTTGTGATGCTCTGAGGACTACACCTAAATGATTTAGTAAATCCGATAACAAAGTTTTCTGAAAAATAGTAGTCAGAAGGCTGGAGATAATTGGACATAGTATACCACAAGAGAAATGATGGAAGTTTCATATGTAGATGAGATAATGATGATAGGGAGATGGAGACGCCTTTAATATGTCCTTTGCAAAACCCTTGGGAGAAAAGAACCCTTCGTAATGGTGTCTACTGACCTTCGCTCCTAGACGATCCAGGAGAGTTGGAAGACACTACACTTCCGTGGGAACTATGAAAGGGGGGAGATGAAAATGAGTGGAGATTTGTGGAAGATAAAATCAACCAAGTACACACGTGTGTTTAAGACATCAAATGTAATTATTAGATCTAACACGCTCAGTGTTAATCTTGACATTACAGTTATTCAAAATCAAGAGGAAACGGCTGCCTTGACTCGAAGATTTATCCTTTAACATCTTAGGAAAAAAAAATGAAAAAATGAAAAAAAAAACTTCAGACTTCCTTTTGTGCTCTCTTTAAAAGTTACAAATCTAGATCTAAGCTGCGACTCCTGACCTTTCACCCTTCTCTGTTCGACTGCTGGAAAATTGTAATTACATTTAATAATTATTAAATCGAGACATTTAAGCTTTCGCCGAGAACTGAATTCCTCAAAAACTCTTAAACTTGATGATCTAAGAGATAATTTCCATTAAACTAACTCGTAAGGAGAGTGAGGATAATCTCGAGATGTCTTTTCAACACAAACATACGAGATTGACAACTACCTCGGCAGAGGTCACGAGACCACATTCATAATCATAATTACACGTGTCATGATTTTACACACAAAAAGATAAGGGACACAATAAACAGTGTAAATACCTTATATCTTTCTCCTGTCTATATTACCAAGAAGTGGAAGATAGTAGGATTTTAGATTTACCTAATAGGAATCTCTCTCTCTCTCTCTCTCTCTTTCTCTCTCTCTCTCTCTCTCTCTCACAACTTGGCTCGCTTCCAAAATGTCTGAGTCGGCGAGGAGAGACCAGACGACGACTTCTCGTGATTATGCTGCAATAATTGGACATTCCCTTTCAATCGTCGCCCCACTTTCTAGCTATTGTCAGGCCCGGGGGAACGGGGCGGGGGTGGGGAGGGCGACGACGAGATTACTTTCCGGTTAATTTATATACAATCAATCCTGAAGGATTGCGGTTCAAGAGCGTGGTTTGTTTTTCACTGTGAACCTCTTTTAGAACACAATATATATATATATATATATATATATATATATATATATATATATATATATATATATATATATATATACACTTCACTGCCAGTCCTGGAATTGAAGATGTCGATGGTTCGTGTCCGTCGGCCGGCAATTCTATTATCGCCTAATAAATTAACCCCCCGGTTAAACATATAGGAAAATATATTAATTCCGAGGTAGAGCGAATTAGATATTAAAGGACATTTGTAGCTCGATATATGTATATGAATCACGGTAATGTGATATGACTTACTCACAGCATACTTGTGTGCGTTCTTGGGACAACACATTATTCATGTAGAATAGTCGCTGTAGAAACGTAATCAAATAAGTCTATCACTTAAACCTGTCCATTCTGAAACTTGTTTAAATTTCTATAGAGTCCTTCCAGATCGAATCTGATACGTGCTAGATCTCGATTATTGTCTTGTCACATAAATCCAAGTGTGGTCTCAGAGCTACTCAGGACTTAGTTTAAAGCAGCTCTTGGTTCTAATTGGGTAGTTCAATATATATATATATATATATATATATTAATATATATATATATATATATTATATATATATATATATGTGTGTGTGTGTGTGTGTGTGTGTGTGTGTGTGTGTGTGTAAATTAGATCAAATAACCTTTTATAGGCCAGAAACAAATTAAAAAAATAAAATTAATGAAGTCTGATGTTCAGCCACAAAGGAATCATTAAGAGGCGCCTCTGAAAGTAAGAAAGGAATAAGATGGAGGAAGAAAATTCCCAAGTTTCCAGTGAAAGAAAGTAAACTAAATAACTATGTAATGTGCATTGGAAATCGTTATTTATTTTTGTCTTTCATTCTAAAAAAAATTAGTATAAAATAAATAAATAACAAATAAATTATTACATAATCTGCTCCGAGATGGTTAAAAAAAAAAAAAATCCTTGTGAACACAAGACAACTGTTTGCGCAACCAATTAGACCAGGGTCTGCTTGCTTCCGCCTTTGGAATAAATCAAGACTGGACTGGAAGTTTATTTGTTGCCGTTACCGCTCGGGGTTTCGTCTTTTCCACACACACACACACACACACACACACATATACACACGCGTGTGTGTGCGCGCGTGTGTGTCCATACATACATACATACACGCGCGCGCATATGCAAACAAACACAGGTATATATCTGAATATGTTAATTTTACATATAAGCCTCTCTCTCTCTCTCTCTCTCTCTCTCTCTCTCTCTCTCTCTGGGGACGGATTCGAAATCTGTGAAACTCTTTTGTGATTCAAAGCAGAGAGAGAGGCCTCGGAGATTAAATTATAACGTTCCATGTATCTGAAAATAAAAAAGGAACGCTGTACTTTATTTTTAATTAGTTTCCCTTTGACGAGGATGTTCGACGTTCAAGATTACCCTTTAGGTTAACGGGAAATGTGAAACCTCATTCCACATTCTTTTCTCGGGTATTATTCACCGTGTAATTAACATACCTTTTTGTTATTGTAATATCATCAGCAACGTTACATAACGGCAGTAGTGACGCTATGAACAAGAGGAGATTAGACTGAGGAGCAAGAAGGAGAGAAACGAGTCACTGTCGCCATTCAGAAAGTTTGCGGGCAGTATGGTTCTCGTTATAGATCGGATGACGACAAAGAACATGGCATTGAGACCCGGGTAAGAAATCGATAACGAGGAAGCCGAGACCAAAGTGTGGACGCACGCACGCACAAAAACTTGCACAAACACACGCCCGCACACAAAGTAGTGGACGCGAATTGAACTTCAAAAACACATTATTGACAGACGTCATCGGATACCGCTCCCAAACACTTTGACAACTTGAGACACATCCTAGCCGATGAGAGGGTGGCAGACGATCAAGTAAACAAACCCACAGACACACACGCGGATTCAACGGGCCGCAATGCGTGTTCTCGCCTCAGTGGATGAGTCAGCAATGAGAGGAGATGAGATAAGGAGGGATGCTCTTCTCCGGTTCTGTTCTTTCTCATCGCCCCTGTTTCCTGTTTCGCGTACAGGCAAGCAAAAGAAAATGACTGGTTTCTCCATAATGATGGGTTACAATGGAAGTTCAAGAAAGTAGATTTTGTAATACTGAAAAATCTAGCTTGATTCTTCCATAATTGTATGTAGGTTTAGGCATATATACTAAATATATATATATATATATATATATATATATATATATATATATATATATATATATAAAAGGGAGTAAAGATCCCAAATCCAAAGATCCATTATTAGCCACTTCGATAGATACTGTTTCATGTCAAAATATATATTAAAAAAAAAAAGGCTACTGACTGAGAATATATTTATATTCGCCCTACTTGTCAAAACTCTCTCTCTCTCTCTCTCTCTCTCTCTCTCTCTCTCTCTCTCTCTCTCTCTCTCTCTCTCTCTCTCTCTCTCTAAAATTATACCTGAGAGAACCAGAATTCTGGAAATGAAATGAAGTGTTAAATTCACGGCAAATGCTGGCGCCCATTCGGATGAATTGTCAGTTTTAAAAAAAGAGGGACGAGAAAAGCCCACCATGAAAGGGGAACGAAACACAACGCTGTGTGTGTGTGTAAAAATACAATAATTCAAAATGGAATTAAACAAAGGTTTTCCCCAAAACAGTTCTTTTAAAGAGCGACAATTCCTCCTCTTTCATACATTTTCCTCTGGGGAGAAGGAGGGAGAAGGGAGGGGCGATAATTCTGAGTAATCTTCATAATAACCAAAGCATTCAACTCGACTTTAACTTACAAAAGCATATTAGCTTTACTTTTTCTCTCTCTCCCTCTCTCTACCTATTAATCTATCTACCCTCACCCTCCCTTATTCAATCTCGCTCTCTCGCCTAATTCCTTCCTTATTCAATCTCTCTCTCTCTCTCTCTCTCTCTCTCTCTCTCTCTCTCTCTCTCTCTCTGCAAGCCCTTTACTCTTCTTTTTCCTTTAAACATTCATGTACTATTCTCTTCCTCTGCAAGTGATTGGTTTGTGTGTGTGTGTGTGTGTGTTTGTATAACCTCCTCACCTTTCTCTCTCCCTCTCTCAACTATTTATCAACGTCCTTTACTCTGGGATGTGCTTTCCCCCTTAACATCACACCATTTCATTCCCCCCTGCAGTTCTCAACCTTTCCTCCTCCCCAGATCACTACACCGCCCTTTTCTCTGATGTACCTTCCTCTCCATCATACCTTACGTGGCAAGCTAGCTCCTGGTACACACACACACACACACACACACGAGTCGTTTTCCTTGAAGTGGGACGTCCTTAAAGAAAAAGACAACAGTAACTCACACCAGCTTATTTTCACTGCCGATTCGTGGACTGAAACCCATTAGAAAACATCCATAATAAAAGCCCCTTCTTACTACAGGCAAAGAAGATTCGACAGTATGACGGCAGGCACACCATCACTCTACGTCACTCGCCTCTTATCTAACGGGCATTCTCGTGTTACCTGGACATTAAGGCTTTTCCTTTCCAGTACCTTTTCCACAGCGTCTCTCCTGGGTCTTCCTTAACCTCTTCCTTCCTAATTATGAATAGACAGCTTTTCAAAATACTACGATGCATCCCTTCACTGCGCCAATCTTTTCACCACTTCTAAAAAATCTGCATCTATATGCAGAAAAATAATCATATAAAAATTAAATAACAAAAGTTATGTGCGATTGTGCCAGAATGGCGCCAGCATGAATTTGCAAAGGTAGTTTTAAAAATTAACCGATTATTAGGTGGAATATGTCCACCAATATTTACTATAGGAATTCAATCAATCTTTTCAAATTTCTTGTCTCATTGCATCAAACTGTAGCTCACAACAGACTCATAAGGCAATATTTCATGAATTCTACAAGACATGGGCGTATGCTAGTGTCCTAAGGCCCTCTTTGACCATAGCTAAGGCGGTCGAGAGGAGACAGTTGCATTTGTCCTTTCATTCTAAACATTGCTTTGGGATGCCTGTCGCATGCTTATGCCTCTAAGGTTCAACCAACTTTAGGCATTCCTTGGTGGCTTACTTATTGCAGTATTTTCCAAACAAAACTGTGCTAAATTTCATGGCTTACACGAAGCAATATATATATATATATATATATATATATATATATATATATATATATATATATATATATATAAATTTCTAAGGAATGTAAATAATTTCAGATTAAAGAATTACTATATATATATAAACTCAACACATTCCCCTAGTATTCCATCATCTGGCGAATAGGGAACAAGTCACAGGAAAATATACCATATTCCGGCGGTATCATTTGTTATTCCTGTGGGAAATTTTTTTTTCTTCGAGTGGGAAACATTCGTGACGGGCAGCAATTGATGGAAATTTCTATGCCTATTTCTTCCTCCTTGGATTCTCTGAGCAGGCCCTGAAGATCTTATTGGGTGCGAGATTTTTTGGGGATTTAAGGGATTCGAAAGACAATGAATAAATAATAAATATATCTTGATGGTAAAAAAAAATCCAGAGTTCGGAATATAATAAATAAATTAATAAAGAATACTGAGGAGTAAAGACAAGCCCAGCTCTCCCTTCTCAAGTTCTCCAGCAAAGGATGAACAAAATGAGGATAAGTCTTGAAAAGCTACAGAACAAGACAACTACACACACACACACACACACACACAGAGAGAGACACACAGAGAGAGAGAGAGAGGAGAGAGAGAGAGAGGGAGAGAGAGAGAGAGTTGAGTAATGTAGTAACAAAGTGAGAGAAGGAGCATGTATTACGAATTTTACTTTTGAAAAAATATCCAAACGCCTAGTAATGTCATTGATTTAAGAAAAATTCCCTTTTGTATTACCTCGGTCTGTGTGCAATAATAAACTGGTTAAATAAAGAATAAATAAACAAAAGAGCAAATAAACAGCTAAATGAAACGCTACCTTTTCTTGCCTTCAAGTTCCCCAAACTCCCTCTTCCCCCCCTTTTCCGATATCCCCAAGAAATGGGGAAACTGGAAGTTTTAGGAGCAACAAAGGTATTTCCCCCCCTCCCCCCCCCCCCCCCCCCCACCCCCCCCCCACCCCCCCCCCCCCCCCCACCCGTCTCCTGCTCTGTCTGTGATGTCAACTTTCTTCTAAAAGGTTCCACAATCAGGGAAGAAAAATATAGATGGCAACTTTCATTTGAACGACGCCAAGTTCTTTAAGGTAGAAGGATGAAAGACTTTCCTCGGAAAATAAAAAGTACTTTTAAAGTAGCGTGTCTGTAGATGGAGTATGCTCTCTCTCTCTCTCTCTCTCTCTCTCTCTCTCTCTCTCTCTCTCTCTCTCTCTATTCTCACACACACGCATACAAACGGAACATTCATTCAATTTCATATAAAACTTCCTCTTTTAGAATTACAATTGGGAAACCCAACTAAGTCTCTCATTCCCTTGTACAGACCTTAATTACGTTTTCTGCTTCGAAACTACAAAGGGAAACTCTCTCTCTCTCTCTCTCTCTCTCTCTCTCCTCTCTCTCTCTCTCTCTCTCTCTCTCTCTCTCGTTAAAACAGGAATTAGACTATTGACGACTTGCTTCAACAAAGTGGGGACTTCAGAAAAAGCAACATTCGAGCCCAACAACTTAGCTGAAAGCTGAACAAATATGGACTTAGAAGCGAGGTCCTTCGATCCCTCGAGGAAGAAACAATGTTGTATTCAACTGTCTCCTAGAAAATATTAGGACTTCGACACACTGTACACACTCAAGGAAAAGGAGGATAGACGCTTATTATACAATAGAAACGCCAGTTGCAGGGTTTTGTGGATAAGGCAACTGCATCAGGTGTCGTTGCCTCAGTAATATTAACATTTTGACATCTATCTATGTATCTTGTATGTATCATACATACATGCATATATATGTATAATATGTATAATATATATATATATATATATATATATATATATATATATATATATATATATATTATATTATATATATACATATGCGAAAAACTGGTTTGACTTCTGGAAGTAAGTGAAGAATCGTGAAAAGGCGGTTGAATTCCATAATGGGCAAAAATTCTGTTGTAACAGAACATGTTTACCATAACAGAACATGTTTACCAGTATTTTTGGCCCATTACGGAATATATACATATATATAAGAAATAGGTGAAAAGAGTCCATAACAATCAAATCAAAATTACGTAGATCACAATTATGATGTGAAAAAGGAGAAATACTTAGAGAGGAAAATAAATACATATAAATAAACATGCAACTGATATATATAAACAATACTATACATACACATATATAGATATATATATATATATATATATGTGTGTGTGTGTGTGTGTGTGTGTGTGTATATTTATATTTATATTATATATATATATATATATATATATATATATTATGGATATATATTATTATATATATGTATATGTATGTGTATTAGTTGCTTGTTTATTTATTTGTTTATTCCCCTCTCTATGTATTTCTCCTTTTTCACGTATGAGAATTATGGTCTACGTAATTTGACTGTGCCTGTTAAAGGTTTTTTATTGTATTTATTTTTTTTTACAACTGCGTTACAAACATCAAGTCCTCAAGCTCCGTTGTCGGAGGTTAACAAAGGTGGCACTGTTCTAATTTCATTTAAAAGATTATTTAAAAGTTCTTTCCCTTAAAAATGTGTCCTAATCAATCCAATTTTTCTCTCTCGCTTATTCTCGCTCATCCAACCATTGCATTTTCATTCTGTACATCGTCTCTCCAGAGATCAATATGACATGCAACTTGGGTATCCCATCGCCTTTAAAAGCGTATCACACATAAATCAAGTCCTTCGGGGGCTTTCGGAAGCGACGCTATTTTCATCCTGGCGCGCTAATCGACATTCTACAATGCTTTTAAGATCAAGGTTTGACGCAGAGGCTGTCGGAGCTGACCAGCATTACTATACGAACTCGGCTAAGCCTTAGGAAACAAATGGAAGAAGAAGAAGAAGAAGAAGAGAAGAAGAAGAAGAAGAAGAAGACAGCAGCGTCCTAGGAGCGCCTCTTGAAAAGCACGAGGCTGAAGCAAAGGGTGGCACAATGAGACATTAAATGGGAAAGAGCCATCGACTTGCCAAGCAAACTTCCACAGGACAGAATCCCTGCGTGTGAAAAACTTTTAAACGTGGGAAAGAGAACGAGAGGAGAATGTAAAACGACCTCTAACAAGAATCATACGCATGTTAAAAGTTTATGTAAGTCGTAAAAAGTATATATGGCCTTTTGCAAACGACACCAATCAGGATAAGCCTCGACTTAAAAGAAGTGAAATGTAATGCAAGGCCGCATAAAATTAAGTATGCCACGCATCCTGTTGCACGCCAAAGAATCGGCTTCACGTTCCCCGAACGGAACTATGATAAAGTATCGGAATTTTTTTCTTTCTCCCGTATTTTTTACTTTTACCATTTTCATAAACGCCACCAGACTATCTCTTCTATGTTTATTCTAGTAGATGATTTCCCTTGTTACAGAGTTTGGGACTCTATCATTTCTTATGTTTTTCCAGACACTTTCCAATTGTCTACGCCCATTCTTTCTTGTTTTCATCAATCCAGGCAACTGGGTAGCCTGCCCATCGGTCTTTGGCGGGAAAAAAAAAAACAATGCGCCCAAGTTTCTTCGACGCAATCGACTTTCCTGTACAGCGTATAATGCTGTATTAAACTCGCAGCCACGGACCATGAAACTCTCAGCCTGGGCCCTTGAAACTTTCAACTAAGGCCCGGTGGTGGCCTGTGTTGTTGGCAACTATATCGGTGCCAGACGCACGATCCTGGCTAACTTTAACCTTAGATTAAATA
The DNA here is from genome assembly GCF_015104395.2 of Macrobrachium nipponense. NCBI lineage: Eukaryota > Metazoa > Arthropoda > Malacostraca > Decapoda > Palaemonidae > Macrobrachium > Macrobrachium nipponense. The sequence goes on from NC_061105.1 coordinate 28,475,707, forward strand.
AAAGCCACTGAAGGTACAAATGTGCAGCCCTCTAGCCTCGGCAGTTTTTAAGATCTGAGGGCGGACAGAAAAAGCAAAGGAATTACTGATGCCACAAGAAAAATAGCTGACATTAAGGAGCAGACTGTGCGAGTGGAACATTTATAAATGTGGCCACAGCATGAGGTTACAAGACCTAAGACAGAGAAAAGTGAAGAATATCAGAAGGGAAAAATATAATATATATATATATAAGATAAATGACATCAGTAAGGATAACGACCGTGGAGAATGAGAAATTGGAGAAAAATGAGCGACATAACTCTCTAAGATTACTACGGAGAAAAGAAACAGATAGACGGAACGTGGATTATTATTATTATTATTATTATTCATTGTACTAACAGCAATAGTGTTAATAGGACCAAATGAGTCTCTCACGGACAGCAACAGGACACAATGAGGCCCGGGGCATACGTATATAACCCATACGTAAACAGAAAAAAACAAGTAAAATATTTTTAAAAAATACAAATATAACAGGCATAAACAAATTGAACACATATAAAGGTTCGTTGTTTTTCACAATATAGACTCTCTCTCTCTCTCTCTCTCTCTCTCTCTCTCTCTCTCTCTCTCTCCTCTCTCTCTCTCTCTATGTAAAAAAAAAATAAAAAACAAGACGGTTAAATAAAAACATAATTCGGCGCCATTTATCATCTAGGCCCACCTGGATTCCTTTCCTTGTCATGGCCCCTTGGGCACTATAAAAATAGATGGTTGCAATCGAGTCTTATTCTCCCTCTTTTACAGAGAGAGAGAGAGAGAGAGAGAGAGAGAGAGAGAGAGAGAGAGAGAGAGAGAGAGAGAGTTTCATAGCCTCTGTATCGTGCGTCTCCACTTACAGGGATTTCACGCTTCTCTGGTTAATCCTTACACCGGAATCCCCTCGGAAAACAGATTGGCAAGCCTTTAACCTGTATGAGAGAGAGAGAGAGAGAGAGAGAGAGAGAGAGAGAGAGAGAGAGAGAGAGAGAGAGAGAGAGAGAGAGAGGCTGTTACGGCCACAACAGTAATTTAGTAAATTAACATCCTATTTGTCAAATAAATGGGATCTTGTAATAATCATATAATAATAATAATGGACCTCAATAAATTCAAGTTATTAATCCGCACTCAGGCACAAGCTGAGCCTTATTGAATCAAGCGGGTTTATTGTATTAGCACGTTAACACCAGGCGCCAGACGGCGTTTTCCTTAATATTAGATGGCAGGGCCTGGAATGGTCTGCAAAGGGTCTCTCTCTATCGTGACTTTTACGGGGAGAAAGTGGTGTTTTCTTTATGACCCTTTTTTAATTCGCATTCTCAGACTAAACTGTGTTTATTTTCGTGCTTTTGGATTAGCATGTGTAGTTTATTTCCGTTTTAAAATGAAAAAGTGGTGTGCATTTTCGGTTATCTATTCTACGACTTTGTGGTTATTGCCAGATTGCTTGATTGGAAATGGTTACTTCGCAGTTATTGAGCGGAGTTGAACATAGAATTTAACTGGGACCTATAACGCCATTCAGCGCTGAAATGGAAATCGGCAGTAAAAGGTTTGAAAGGTGAAAACTTCGCAGTTGCACTATGAACCAAGTGTTAAGAGAGGATGGAAAGTAAAATAGAAGAGAGAGAATATGAACGGAGGTACAGTAGAAGGAACGAAAAGTGGTTGCAGCTAGGGCCCGAAGGCACTCTGCAAAGAACCTTAAGTAATGCCTACAGTGCACCGCATGATGTCCACTGACGGCACTACCCCGCTATATGGTTTTCGACAGGTTTTGCAAATGCTTATTCCTTTTAAAAACTAGTTTTTATTTAGGGTTTTTATCTGTTTATCAAAATATTCTTATCTCTGCGAAAATGGTAGTTATTTCGAGCGTTTATTCTTCACATGTTAATTAGGAAATTAGTTCTCAGTCCCCGTTTCCATCAAGTTCTCAATCCCCCGGTTCTATACAATTCACAATTCCCGTTTCTATCAAGTTTATATCATGTCAAATTCATAATGTTTATTTTGTATTTTTCAAACTTTTTTTTTTTTTTTTTTTAATTCATGCGTTCCCTCCATAAATTTCATGTCTATTCTGTGGCCATATTCTTTACTCGTCACGAATTTAGTGATCCTTTATGGTGAACTATATTTTCACCGGACCTTGTTACATGTTGACCTTAGCAGAGTTTAGTCATTCCTATGGCCTGGCAGGTTGTTTAGGTTTGGAACCGATGCATTATTATGGGATCACAACCACCTGTGAACAGCTAAGACCAGTGAAAACCTGACATTCCTCTCTAAAAATACTTATAACTGGCTATTTAAATAGTTCAAACGCCTGTTCAGTAGATCTCAAGGGTGGCTTACTGGATAAGTAAATCTGTTTCATTGTGTAAAGACAGAGAGAGGCCCGTTGGCACCACGAAAGTTTTTCAGTAGACTTAAACTGTAATGATTCGGTAATTACTGAAGAAGACAGAGAATTCAATACACTGCCCATTAAATGGAAACTTAATGTGGATATGGCCGAGCTTCTCTTTTCATAGTTAGTCAATCTTTGCTAGTAATTTGAGGTCATTCGTTATTATATGGTTCACATCCCATTCTATTCATATCTTTATCTGTGCATTTCAACATTTCACGTTCCGTTAGTCTCTTAGCTTCGTGTTTCTTGTTACTATAGCAGCTTTCTTTGCAAGGTAAGAGGCCTTTTGAGGCTGTGCAATATGGATGTAGGAAGACTTTGAACAATAGCAACAACAATAATAATAATCATAATACTTTTTCTTGACTGGCGTGCAGTATCCTACTACCATTTCACTCTCATTCGTGCTGAACCACCCTCTTTTATCAGGGCTTGGACCAATAAGTGCGCATAACCTCTCGGGCAGTTTCTAAACCTTTAAAAAAAATTATTTCTTGAGAAAGCAAAGTTGCGGTAGACTGTGGGCGAGTTGAAAGGGGACGGTCCAGTACCAATTGAATCTCTAGAACGATAATTGTCGAGTCACCTCGCTCTATCACTCCACTATCTCTCTCAGACCACTTGTGACCTGTTACCTCTTTTGTATCTTTTAGCTTACTCGGGGAGTAAGCCTATAAACTACTTTGTTGTGGGGTGGGGGGTGTGGGGGGGTGGGGGGGGGGATGTAGGAAAGGTCTGAAAAAGGTGTCTCGCAATGATAAAGATACAGGAATTTTAGGATAGGATATTTATGATTATTTACTAGAACAAAAATTTAAAAAAAATAATTAATGCACATGTTAAACCGTACAGAAAAATTATTTCTAATAAAATATAACGTATTTATTTCAATTTCGTTGGTGAAACAACGCTCTATTTGACCGTAAATTTTACCACGGGCTTCGAGTAAGCTAGAGGTCGGATCACACCTTGTTATTTTTACCATGCTTACGTTTAAAGAATGCAAAATAACTTAGCAAATCACATCATCGTCACTACATAACATTACGGTATCAGAAAGGATAATCCATCCACGTTAGACTCGAAAAACAAAAACACCATTCGAAACGGGACAGTGAAAACAATATGTATTCATTTTATTTCCCTCGTTTAATTAAAAAGAGTACTACCCGGATGAATACGAGAGGCGGCGGAGAGGAGGAGATATTGCAACTCCAATAGATTAGATTACGCCCTGTGAGGAACACAACGAATCAACAAACAAGTCAAGAGAGGGAAGGAGGAGAAGGAACAAAAATAGCAGTAGATGAAGAAATCCTCGGAGTTGGAAACACAACAATGGATAGAAATGATTAAAGATCTACGAAGGAAATGAGACAATGGATAGAAATACACAACTGACAATGGATAGACATTTTCTATTCCAGATAATGAAAATATTACAATGGTTCGAAATAAACGACTCATTTGAAGGACATTGAATCATATATGGAACGAGAAGTATGAAAATGGATAGAAAATAATTTCTGAAGAAAATAAATATCAGGAGTGAGCGTAGATGTGTTTAAGAATAAGCTCGACAAATATTCTAAACTGCATCCCAGACCATCCAAGATTGGAAGATGCAAAATATACCGGAAGATGTACTAGCAACTCTCTGGTAGACATTAGAGGTGCCTCACACTGAGGGACCTGGGGCAACCCGAACAAGATGTAAGGTCTGTAAGGTAAGGTAAGGTCTCTCTCTCTTCCGTGAATTTTAAAAGTCGAGGGTTATATGAAATGACGTTTATACGGAAGCGGTTTGTTACAATTAATCAAACTCTCTCTCTCCCCACCTACACAGATACAGATACATACATAAGTAAACACACACATACACACACGCACACACGCACACACACACACACACACAATATATATATATATATATATATAATATATATATATATATATATATATTATATATATATATACTAGAATAAGTAATAGAAAAGCCCCCCTTTCACTTTCTGCTAAATAACTGTTAAACACACACACACAAACACACACTTGCTCTCCTCTCATTATCAGCCTCGTCCCCAGACGTTGCAATTTGCAATGATTGCTCGGTGAACGAGGTGGCAATCATACTATAAATAAGGCCCAGGAAGGGCGAGGTCGCACTGGGTCGGCCCTTTAACCAATCTTTTTCCTATACTCATGTAAAAAAAAAAAAAAAAAAAAAAAAAATTCTCCCCAAGTGCTCGGAAGCAAAAGTGTTTATGTGACATAGTTCGTAAAGCAGGGTATACTTGTTAATAACTGAGGTTTGGCGTAAGATATTTAAATAAGGAACGATTCAGGACATGTGTGGACGTAAAATGTTCAAAATAATCGTAAACACACTGATATTTATTCACTAGTCATAGCGTATGTTAAAAAAAAAAAATTATTCATACATGATAAATTGAATGTAATATTAGACTGTGTGTATTTTGTGTGTATATATACATATACATATATATACATATATATATATATGCTAATATATATATGTATATTTATATTTGCTAATGTAAGTAACTGACAGCGCTTCATTTATTAATACTAGCTTCCTTAACATATAGGTTAAAAACTTCCACACTACAATAATAAAATTCTTCTTACATATTCTATATTTTTTAAGTATTTGATTCCTCTTAACCAAATTTCCTATATCTGAAAAATATAATTACAGAAAACAAAAATAAATCATTTTTATACATACTTGCATCTGAACTATAATTGCCGATAACATTTCGTTATTCGCCATCTTTTGCCCTTCATCAACATCAAGATTAATTGCACTCTTTACAAAACACGTCAGTCCCTGACGAGGTACAATTTACATTGATTTATAAGCAATTACTTAAATCAGTACAGCCACGCCTTCTTTTTCTTTCGGTGGGCTGTCATTATTATTATTATTATTATTATTATTATTATTATTATTATTATTATTATTATTATTATTATTATTATTATTACTATTATATTATTATTATTATTATTATTATTATTATTATTATTATTATTATTATTATATTGAATATAATGGCAGAATTTACAGAATTTATATTATACAGAATTCTTTATTGACTTGATCTCCGGCGCACTGGTATTTCTCCACAGCTGTTCTATGTGCTGCTTAGAAATATACCACTGTGTTAGAGAAGCGAAGCAAGCTATTAGAAGAATTGAGAGAATTCTGTATAGGCTCAATTCTGTAAATTCTGCCATTATATTCAATAAAACATGTTTGAAAGAAGGTCTGTTTCCAGCATATTATTATTATTAATAATCATAAAACGCAAACATTTGCGTGGATACATAGACCATATCTGAAAAAGCGGATATAAGCCCAAGAAAACAAAGCAAGAATAAAGATGGAACCATCAGGGTCCTTTGTATATTGGTTGTCTCAAACGCTGGAGGCAAAGACAGGTGTCTTCAACGTAATGGTTTTAAGAAAAATCAACACACATTCCAGAAATTGCAACTTAAGAAGAGAACGTCTCCTAGATATAGATTCCATGAAATATTTAAAAGAACTGTCACGATATTCGATGCACAGTGGGAGACTCACATAAAATACTGCAAAGACGAAGGGAGAAATCTTCTGGGTGTTGATTTCGTTGAATATATAAAACATCGATATTGCACGGCGGATGAATGGCACAGCTAGATCAAGTGGGATGCGAAATATAGAAATGATATCGAACGGAAATTATTTTGTCTTTTTCTCTCGTCTTTTTGAAATTATCAGTGTGTTTATAATCTCTAAATATTCGCTCTCTCTCTCAATCTTCTTATATTCTGAATCGGTATTTTGCAGAGGATTGCCTCACGAATTCTCTCTCTCTCTCTCTCTCTCTCTCCTCTCTCTCCAATAAATCTAGCATAATTCATAAACACGCTGACTCCAGTAAAGTATCAATATCAGAACGCTAGACCAACAAACCTGCAATTGCTACAGAAGGGAGGAGTCATCTGAGCGAGGAGAAATCGCCTCTGTGTACCGGGGCAACAGGTGCCAATCTCATCTAACCCCGTTCCTTAGAAGGAAGCACTCAAGAAGGATCAAAACTTAGGATCGTATAAACAGACTTCGGACGCCCTGAGGGGGAGCAATGGATAGCATAAACGGGGGAGGAAGATGCTGATCTAGGAGGAAAGATGGTGTAGGTGGGGATGGTGAGATAATAATAGCATAGATGACAGTTTTATCTAGAAAGTTTTCTAGGAAGAAGATGATGTCGATTGGGGCGGAAGACCAGACAGGTGCGGGCGATGGACGGGTTTTCTTGGATAAGAGGAAGGTTATTTCAACTGAAACATATTATCTGGTCTAAAGGTGGTGCCATTCGGAACGCAACTGTATCAACGAGTAAATACAACATGCCTATAAAGAAATAGGGAGGGGATGGAGGGGCTGAGTCGTGAAACATAGGTGAACTACATAGAACAAGAAGGGATAAATGTAAATGTTAGGAGAGAAAAATGGTTAAAATCGAATGAAAAAAAGGAAGGATAAGGAATCCAGAGGAGGAATCAGTATCGACGAGTAAATATAAAGAAATGCCGGAAAAAGTACCGAAAGATGGGTGAATTATACAGAACAAGAGGGGGATAGGGATATATGTCTATATTACGAGAGAATCATTACGAAGAGTGAATAAGGAAATCAAAGGAGGAAAATGGGAAAATGAAGACGTTGAATCCTTCGGGAATATGAAAAAAATGGCGATTTTGAATAGTTCGTATGATAAGTACAGGAATAACAGTGAAGAATAAGGACAAAGTAAGCGTCAAAAGGACTTTTCGATATTGGTAAGTGTATTACATGACGAAAAATCTAGGAAGGGCGGATAAAAAGCCAGGAGGCTAGAACGACACATAATGTGAATCTAAAAGAAAGCCCACACCCACACCCACACACACACACACATACACACACACACAATTATTATAATATATATATATATAGTATATATATATATATATAATATATATATATATATATATATGTGTGTGTGTGTGTGTGTACACACATATATATACATACATACATATGTGTGTGTGTGTGTGTGTGCAGACAGATACCTAGACAAAGGCCATTGAATTTGTCAAGAAATGGGGGAAACAGGCACATGTGTTGGCCACCATTATAAACAAGCAACACAGGTTAATTATGCATCGAGCTTCGAGAAACTTGGAAAGAACTGTAGCAAACAATCTGTTTGAGGACTTTGGTTCACTTGTAGCACTCTCCCAGATAGGTCTGTTCAATCCGACGCATGTTATGGCTCAACACATTCCAAGAACATCCCAAATGTGATAAAATCCTTGATAATGATAAGGGTCAGAAACGTAGGCTTTGAGGTGGAGGATTGAATATCAAGGATGTAACTGGAGAGTATGGAGGGATCGCGACAGAGAGAGAGCGACTCAGAAAGAAATGGAAAGATAAAACCTTCGGGAGAATACTGGACTGAACGGCGCAGATCTGAGGGCGTAGGAGGAGTCTGTCGCTACAGCCAATTCATCACAATGAGGCCCAAGAACCAATGGAATGAGGTTGGATTACATTTGGGAAATAAGATATATGGAGTGGCAACGCCGCAGAGTTTATATCCTACATGGTTGCAAAATCTAGTTGCCACAAAGTCTGCCTCAGGAGAGAGAGAGAGAGAGAGAGAGAGAGAGAGAGAGAGAGAGAGAGAGAGAGAGAGAGAAGGATTGTTTCACAGATTTATTTTTATATGGCGGAGTTGTAGCAACTACGGTCACAGACAACCAAAATATCTTCAATTGCTACGAACTACATACATATACCGCTATGTAGTAGTAGTATATATTAAAACGCATCAACGCATAAAAAAATAACTTACTAATTAGAATAATAAAATCCCTGGAAAAGAAACTAATCGTAACTTAAAAATGGCCAATAATCTTTACTAATAAGATGAAAAAGGGAAAGAGATGGATGCTATATGTATACGCTACTTGATTGTCATTATTTTTCTTGTCATCTACAAACCCACACAATTATTGGAAACAAATCCATTCATTTATACCCATACTTTGACATCAAAACATAAAAGGACAAAGTTCATAATGGGCTTGACCTTTACTTTGGTGAGATAGAATGAAATCATAAAAATACCAGTATACATCCAATTAGTACTGCCTTTACGTGTATCCTAACCATTCATACCATCGTTGCGTTTTAGTCCGGTAAACGCATTACCATACCGACACTAGGTAAGGTTTCAAGCACCAAACAATGTCAGTATTATTGAAGTTGGCCTGACGCCAGCATTTTTTCTCTCGCAAAAAATCACTGGCTCAATGTGTGTCAAACGCCAACGAAAGGCAATAATATATATATATATATATATATATATATATATATATATATATATATATATATATATATATATATACATATATATATATATATATATATATATATATATATATGTATATATATATATATATATATATATATATATATATATATATATATATATATATATATGACGTGGCCGCCTGTTATATTATTAATGTTAATTGACAATATTATGGTGATATTGAAGACAGACCCAAAAGAAAAAAAGTTACATATAATTATTATATAATTATATATATTATTTATATAAATATATATACTATATATTATATATATACACGTGTGTGTGTGTGTGTGTGTGTGCATATGGTCGTATTCTTGTCTACCTGGCAAGTGGACCAATGCACCTAGGACAGGTGCATTGGGCACGGCCCTTTATAAATCCTGAGTGCCTCTGTGAACTTAGACTTGATAGTTAGATGGCTATAGTTATGGTGACCAAGTTTACGTAAGAAACAAACGTGATGGGGTAACCATCATCATTCCATGAAACTAGCTAAGAATCAAAGAAGTCTAACACCTCGTGGCAACACTTTCTAAGTGGAATCAATATATTTATAATCTTCGAGTTATCTACCCATTACACCTACTTCCCGTCAAGCACTCACTAAAAAAAGTTAAGTATATCTTAGTTTTACCAGACCATTGAGCTGATTAACAGCTCTCCTAGGGCTGGCCCGAAGGATTAGATATTTTTACGTAGCTAGGAACCAATTGTTTACCTAGCAACGGGACCTACAGCTTATTGTGGGATCCGAACCACATTATATCGAGAAATGAATTTCTATCACCAGAAATAAATTCCTCTGGTTCCACGTTGGCCGAGCCGAGAATCGAACTTCGGACCACCGGATTGGTAGCCGAGCGCGAAATGCACGAGGCCCAAACACTCCCTGAACATGATGTGGTCTTACTATAGCATTTACGAGTAAGTAGGTTCACATGGTCTGTCAAAAACTTAACGGTGCTGCTCTAGTTTTACAAAACTTCTTTGCTGTTCATTTCAATCTGCACTCATCCAAAATCCACAAATTTCTTACTTCTTACAACAGATTTGTTTGTCTTTCAATATTCGAAGTTATTTTTTCTTCTGGCTCGATTACGCATCAGAGGAATAATTCACAAACGTGAAAGTATAAATAAAGGTTTGAAATCACATATATTATTCATATCCTTTTGGTGCCGTTAACTTAAGATGCACACGCATGGATTCTCTTAGCTGAGATAAACATAAGCACCTAGCGCCATAACAAAAGAGAAGAATACTTTTACCCGTAAATATGGCGAGAGAGAGAGAGAGAGAGAGAGAGAGAGAGAGAGAGAGAGAGTCAAATTACTTTCTTGCCTGACTGGTCTGCCAAAAAGATCCGGTATTTTAACATAACCATGGTTAGGCTTTTAGGAAACATAATCGATAAATGTGTAACAAACGCCCGATATTGCAAGCAGTTAAATGAATTTAGCAAAGATTTTGTGAGAGAGAGAGAGAGAGAGAGAGAGAGAGAGAGAGAGAGAGAGAGAGAGAGAGAGAGAGAGAGAGAATGTTGGCGGTGAGTGTTGGCTTCGTGGTGGTGATTGGTGACGACGGACACCTCAGGAAGGGATAAAAAAAACTGAAGATAAATAGGTATTAGGTGCCAAAGATTCCTAATGGAAGGATTGATACGTTGAGTGGCACAACCTTATTGGCTTTGCATGACTGAATGAACGTAACTCATTGATTAGACTTTACAGATATTTAAGTGCTTACATCAATAAACACATACATACATGCATATGAAAATAACACATACATACATACACTGCATATGAAAATAACACATACATACACACACACACACAAATATACACACACTATATATATATATATATATAATATATATATATATATATATGTGTGTGTGTGTGTGTTGGTGTGTGTGTGTATACGTATGTATATATATATATATATATATATTATATATATATATATATATATATATATATATATAATACGTGTTGATTAACGTCGATGACCGGAAGACTAGTCTCGTAGCGAACATATATATTTGAAAAAATATACACCGCAGCGAACATGTATATCTGAAAAATTATACACTTCAGCGAACATATGTATTTGAAAAAATATACACCGCAGCGAACATATTTGAAAAATTATACACTGCACCGAACATGTATTTTTGAAAAAACACAAACTGCAGAGAACATGTATATTTGAAAAAACATACACTGAAGCGAACATGTAATTTGAAAAAATATACACGGCAGCGAACATTTATATTTGAAAAAATATACACAGCAGTGAAAAAAATACACAAAAATATACACTGCAGCGAACAATGTGAATTTGGAAAAAAAATATGCACTGCAGCGAACATGTACTATATTTGAAAAAATATGGACGATTTCAATTATACGTAATATGTGCAGATATCAACAATGAATTGACGAGTAGCGGAAAACAGAATATATCTGCAATACTAAGAGAAAATCCGACTGATGAACCGTCCCGTGAGTCATGATTGGATATTTCGAGAGGGTGACATCGATTCCGATTAAATACAGGCCTCTTGTCATGAACATCCCATTGCGTCCTTTTACGTGAATCAGCCGATGATTCACGAAAGACAAAATCGTCTTCGTTGTCATTTTCGTGATTCAGTATCATCTACAATTTTATGACTGCATTCACACGCGGTATCCGGCCGACTCTATCGGCTTTCCTGCGTAGCAGTAACTACGGTTTATTTCTTTCTGTCGTCGTCTTTCACATTTTGAGTGAGCAAAGGACGCACATCACAATATATCAAAAGGATATAATTAGTCGGATATTGGAAATGTGCGCTCTCTCTCTCTCTCTCTCTCTCTCTCTCTCTCTCTCTCTCTCTCTCTCTCTCTCTCTCTCTCTCTAGGGGTATGATTCCCTGGCGTATATCATCAAATGTTCTTTAGAGCCCCTATTCTGAGAAACCTGAACTGCACATTATATAGTATAGTATATATATATATATATATATATATATATATATATATATATATATATACATATAATGTATGTGTACGTGAGTAAATAAATTTTCTGCTAACACAGGATACGTCCCAAGTATAAAAGGCCCATTAAAACACTCTGGTTTAAAGCTAACGACTATATTTCGGTCGATTAACTCCCACCCCAACCTTACTTGATAAGGGTGTGAGTCCACCGAAATATAGTCCTTAGTTTTAAACCAGTTTTTTAATGGGCCTTTTATACTCGAGACTATACATACATACATACACACACATATATATACATACATACGTACATGAAAACAATACCTACTGAATGGATCACCACAGGCAACGAAAAATCCCATAAAATTATTCTCATACAATGAAAAACACAGCTTTGCAATAACCTTGACTGTGCTAGCAAGCGACTGCGCACCAATGAAAATAATGGAGATAAGTACGTGCAGTGGATATTTATGAAATATTAATAAAAAAAATATAAGACTCGTTCAAATCCCAAAGCATGCATGACTGTGGTCTTGTAATCTTGCATTCTTTGGCCCTGAGACACATCTGAAAGAGGAATAGTTCAAGCACCTGGCGGAAATAATTAACGAACATTTCAAAGTGCAAGCTTTTAAGAAACTGCACAATTTTCCAAACCCTGGCAACACCACGTAACTAGTCCTTCTTTTCAATCGTAGCTAATAATAATCTCTCGCTCTTCCATACCACAAACAGCATACTACGCCATGAAAAAGCATTTCAATTCCTACAAAAAAAATGACACCTGATAGATAAAACTCATCTTCAAAAAAATTTTTAAACCACGCTGTGATTTAAAAAAATACAGTAAAAAATATAAAATAAAATTTTCTGTGATCACAGCATTAATGCTTACTTATTCCTAAGTATAACGCAAAATAAAGCGTAAAAAATGGGTTGCAAGTTTTGACCCAAACAGACAGCTAGACAAAGAATTCAAGTTAAATAAAAGCCGTGTAAAACCACTGACAACAATTCAGTGTTTGGACGAGATGCCAAAGAAGACATAACAAATTTCCACCAGTTATTCTAATGCTAAACAATATGTAAAACTCATAACATTATGTTACATCCCAAATAATATTTCAACACAGATAGTACTTCACATCTCAAGACAATATTACAGGTCCACGACCATAATGTTAGCGTCATTTCAAGGCCCAGAATATAATTCAAAGCAGATAGTATTACAAGGCGAAACCACAGACATTGGTGCGTTGTCTACGTTGCTCTGCTGCCTTAGTATGTAATGGTTCATTGCACAGCCAGGAATCACAATAATCTGTCAATTACTGATGATTTAAAAAGTTATTGACCATGAAACCTGGATGCCGGCTCGTAATTAAATATCCTTTACTTCTTTTTGCCGAGTTGAACCAAGTGATTATTATGTTGATTTTGCCCTAGAGCCACCCCTGTTAAAGCAAATGTGTTACTTATAAGACTGTATATATGTATATGTATATATATAATACATATATATTAATATTAAGCCTTCTTTTGACTATGTTTTCCTCTGTAAAATCAGTTTGCCTTAGTAAAGGGTCTGAACAGGACCGAAAGTACTTCGGCTATCTCGCTTTTTCATTTTTTCCTTCGTGGCAAAAACCTTTATTTATGTATAAATGTATATATAAACACCTACACGTGCATGTGTGTGTATACCCATACTATCAGATATGGCGGAAATATAAGAAGGGGTAGGGACCATATTCTAAGGGTAACAAAATTTACGTAGGGACTTGACACTGAACAAAGACACTTGTATTCTCCATACTGTATAAGAGTAATCGGGATTAAGGCGGATCTAAGCTGGGATTGACACTGGATTTCCATCATATATATATATATATATATATATATATATATATATATATATATTATAATAGATATATATATATAGTATATATATATATATAAATATATATATATATATATATATATATAGAATTATATCTATATATTATTATATAAATTATATAATATATATATTATATGAACGTTAAATCTACGAAAGTGTGTGATAAAGTCCACGGGGGAAAGAGATGAATCCGGGGACGATTACTCGCAGAACATCGTAGCCAGCTATAAATATCGATGACGAGCAGCACCCCAAAAGCTCTGACTAAAGAATCTTCATTCTGCATACTTAACAGCGGCAGGAATCAAGAGCTTGGACTTGGGCAGGATTATAAATAGATGAAGGATAAGCTTGTGAACCATCCCATGTGCTCTGACCTGAGGTTTCTGCATTCGGCGCGCATAAGAAAGGACAGTGGATGCCATAGGCTGGATTTGCGCTGAGTACCCTTACTGTCGAACCAGACGGTGATTATTGAGTGTAGGAACTGTAATCCCTGGGTAATTAATGTGTAATACCCCTGTGTTCAGACTGGTCGTGATATAGACACATTCATTCATCATGCTTTTTAAAGGAAAGTGTGAAAGGTGATACACAACCACACACATGCACATAACATTAACATATTTCCAAAAAAAAATTCAAATTTACATTTTTAAAAAAATAGTTATTGTACACATATGTATACATATATATTATGTTTAAAGTATATATAAAAAAAAAACTATATATAAATAAAAAAATAATATTTATATATATATATATATATATATATATATAAAGAGGGAGAGAGAGAGAAGAGAGAGAGAGAGAGAGAGAGAGAGAGGAGAGGAGAGAGAGAGAGAGGGGGGGGGGTGGAGTGACTAGGAGCACAATACGGATGTGCCGAACGATTTTTTTTCCCCCATCAAGGGCAGGAATCATGCTCAATGCAATCTTAGCTCTGTTATTATCACGTAGCATAACCATTGCAACTGTGCACATGATTATTCCCTGACAATGTTCATCCTGTTGACTGTTTACATTATTCCACGTCAGAGAGAGAGAGAGAGAGAAAGAGAGAGAGAGAGAGAAGGGGGGGGGGGGTTGGTAACCATGCCGAGTCTCTCCCCCGTAGAGAGGTAAATAAAGCATTATTTTGTTCCATTTAAACGGGCTGAGTGTAGGAGGACCTTTTGTTTCGTTGCTCCAGGATGTAAAAGAATAAGCTACACTCTGTCGCACGAAATAATACAACTTAATCTCTTCTACCGCCTGGTCACCCTTGGAAGTCTTCCTTGCTACTTAGGTTCTCTTCACATGAGCGGCTTTTTCCCGCACGGGAAAAGAGCGTGCGGCATAGACATCAATGAAATTTAATGAGACCCTTCACGCGAATCCCGTGCGGAAGAGTTTCACCTGCCGCGTGCATTGCTACATCGTAAGGCGCCGAGCAGTCTAGAATATTGAAGTTAGTCTATGGAGCTGTTCAGACGGACAGTTTTTTTCCTTCCGGCAGTCATACATGTTGCTATTTCACCGACCTTCACCTTCATTTACCTCATAGTCATGGCAACAATTTTTCTTCGGGAGGAATGGATGATCACATAACTGTCTTGTTATGTAATTCCATCTGTCCACTTCCTCACAAGTTCTCTAAACGAAGGAGGCGACTTGCGGAAGTAATGGAAGAGCTTTTCTTCCTCACTCTTTAGCTCTGAATATAATTTGAGAATGCTCCTTGAAGTATCCTGGGGTTGTTTATGGGGTGGGTCCACCAATTCCGCTGTCTTGTCCTTTTCAACACCCTGTTCATGAAATACACGTAATTCGCTCTGCTTCTCGTCCTTCATTTCAAGAAAACTGATTCAAGGTGAATTAAGCGTTATTTGCAAATCATGGTTTCTGGAGAAAAAAAAAAAAAAAAAAAAACCCGCTTGTGGGAAGACCTGCCTTCTCGACACATTTAAGTGCGGTCATTTTCCCGTGAGGGAAAAAGCCGCTCGTGTGAAGGGTACGGTCTAGGCCTATGTGGTGAAGGGAGCCTAAGGTACAGGCCTACTGCCTTGCGGCAGACTACTCAGTCAGAAACTAAAGACCTCTCAATGTTTTCTGTACAGTGTATAATGCTGCATGAGTCGCGGCTCATGAAACTTTCAGCCATGGCCCAGTGGTGGCCTTTTCTATAGCGGTGCCAGACGCACGATCATAGGTAACTTTACCCTTAAATCAAATCAGAACTATTGAGGCTAGAGGGCTTCAATTTTGTACGTTTGATGATAGGAGGGTGGATGATCAACGTACCAATTTGCAGCCCTCTAGCCTCAGTAGTTTGCAAGATTTGAGGGCGGACAGAAAAAGTGCGGACGGACAGACAGAGCCGTCACAATAGAAAACTAAAAGGAGATATTCAAGCATAAGACTGGCAGAAAAGGATTCCAAACCTACCGAAGGCAAAAGCTACAGTGGCCCAACTCATTAAAAGTGGTTAAAAGTGGTGGTCACCCCTTTGGAAGACGGACAAGAATAATCATTCGATCCGTATGCTGAGACAGAGTTGTGCCAACAAGACGGAACCTTTCATTCACGTATATATGTGTTGTAATTACATAAAGAGATAAGGAAAGACGAGGAGACGAAGATAAATAAGATTTTACTCAAGGTACTCTCTTTGTTTATACATCTGCCATCGGGGGGACAAAACGTATCCTGATCTAAATTCAATTCAAATCTAATCACAGTCCCCATCAAACACCATTCAAATCCATCAATAAGATTTCCTCATATGTTATGAACAAAGAGACAGAAACAACTAAACTCAGAGACAGTGTGAATAAAAATCTTCGGATAATTCCGTCTAATAATAATAATAATAATAATAACTCAAATGAATGCCAGTGTGTATCGGGCTTTAGTTCTATAACAATGATTTAAAGAGACTGTAGTGCCGTGAATGGCTGCCACAGGAGGGTCTCATAATGCAAATGGCCATCACATCTATGAGAAGGATCTCTCTCTCTCTCTCTCTCTCTCTCTCTCTCTCTCTCAAGGATCTGTACGTCATACGCATGAAAACCTCAATAACAAATACTGACGGTAAATAGACATAATAAACCAATGCGTACTGATGTACGCACACACGTACATTATATATATATATATATATATATTATATATATATATATATATAATATACATATATATATAAAATATTAAAGAGAAATAACATTCACGTCTTAAATTTAAAAGCTTTTATATCCCCGTGATAAAGTAAAAAAAAAATAAATAAATAAAAAACACTGTAGCTTGTGTACAAGCTAAGTACTTGAAACAAGGGAAAATGTATGGTTCCTGCTTTAAAGCCAACAACCTCCCCCCCCCCCCCCCCTCCTCCCCTCCCCTCTCCACCTGATTGTATACAAAGTGAATAACGACGAAGGTGACCTTGACCATCTTCGTGAGTGGAGGCCTCTGGCAATAGAACTCGGCTGTTGCCATAACGCCCTTATGGGAATCCGTTACCAAGTACATTAGGGTAGGCCTAAAGAGGAGAGAGAGAGAGAGAGAGAGAGTAGAGGTCGACGAGAGGAGAGAGAGGCAGCCACGCGTATAAATTTTCTGTGCAGTAATTTGGGCGCATATAAAAGGACAAACAATCATCATTTGACATCTTGTTAACGATGGCGAAACTTGCTTGCCTCCTGACATATCGGTAATTAGATCTATCAATTACGACTCCGGTTCCAGCGAAGTAATTTATCACTGTCTGCTTGAATTCAAGTCCACGGCCATTGCTTGCGTGTTTGATGACGTGGTCGCTTCCTTAAAGTAATGGTTGATGTCGATAAACTGTAGCTATTATTATTATTATTATTATTATGTGATTGCGAAAGGATCTCATCACTGGCGAAGCAATCAAGAAATTAATTATTTTGTTGATATATTATACATATACATCATATATATATATATATATATATATATTATATATATATATATATATAAGCGAATACCACGGGAAAATGAAAGGCAGAAATCCAAGCGCTTTCGTCTTTGCTAAGACACGACAATGTCTTAGTAACGACAAAAGCGCTTGGATTTTCTGCTTATCATTTTCCCGCGGTATTCGCTTATTCAATGAAGTCACGTGCATCTACTGTGATTTTTTTAAGCATATATATATATACATATATTAGTTAAGTTGTATACACCATGATATTTACAACTGTTCAACAGTTCGGATTCAGACGCCGAAGCCGACGATTAGGGTGTTACAAATAGTCTTTTAACTTATTCTAAACATTAAAACTTATTGGACGTCGGTGATGATGGTGAGAAACAAGAAGAAAAGGTGCAAAAAGTAATGAGATATTGACAATTTTGCTGTGTCACGATCTGTCACCAATCCTAAGCACTCCATTTACCTCTCTCTCTCTCTCTCTCTCTCTCTCTCTCTCTCTCTCTCTAATAACAGTTTCCGGCAATTATCTCAACAAATTATGGTAAAGAACATCTGTGAGGTACAGAGATGAATATTCCGGAGGGTTTGACAGCCAAGTAATTCCGTCCACGATACGTTATTTACGAACTCATTTACTCCTCTGGATGTAAGAGTGCATTTACTTTAAAAAATATATTTTTTTATAAGATTAAGAAGAAAACTCTCTCTCTCTCTCTCTCTCTCTCTCTCTCTCTCTCTCTCTCTCTCTCTTGGGGATTTTAATGACGACCTTTTTATTCCCAATAATAGATTAAAAAAATAAATTTTGTATCAGTTAAACCAAACCTTAACCAATTAATAAAGGAACCGACAAGGATAACAGACACCTTCTGCTACATTACTAGACGTGTTTAATTAACAAACGAACTACAAAATGGTTTCAGATGCCGGTGTGATTTCTAGTTCAAATTTGCCGACCATGAGATGACTACACTTAGAATAAACATTTCCAAGCCAAAAAAGACTCCCAATAGTAAAAAACATCGTAATCTGGTAAATTATGATCTAAATAATTTTCGTGACAACTTGCTGAATAGGAATCCAGTCTTTAACCTCATCATGGAAACAGACTGTGTAAATACCCAAGTGGATACTTTTAGCAGAACTTTCATTGATGGTCTAAATGAATGTGCCCCATATGTAACTAGAGAAATTACCCGACCCCCAGCTCCCTGGATAGTAGCGATGTTAAAGAAAGCGATGCGAGTTAGAGATGCCCTTCAAAATAGGTACAAGTGGATAGAATGAACGAAACATTACGACGTTCAGTATAAAGACGAAAAGAAACGTACCAGGTACTAGTTAAGACAAATAAAACAAACGAAAAAAACACTTTAAAGACAAATTCAGTAATTGTCAAGGAAATAATACGTAAAAAATAAATGGGAATATTGTTCATGAAATGATTCCAAAAACCAAACCCGAATGTCAATACCCATATATTAAATTGTGACAATAAAATAGAAAAGGCTGAGGAATTTAATGAATATTTTTTCGAACGTTGGAAAGACGGCTTATGAGAAATCACAAGAGAATATTCATGATAATCATAGAGACCAGATACCCGTAAATAACGAATCAACTGAAGATGTGATTAAGCTTTTTAGACCTCAGCCAGTTGATGTTAATACAGTTATTCTTAACAGTTAAGAATTTAAATGACACAAATTCAGTAGGATCAGATGGAATTAGCCCTTCGTTTCATTCGAGATGCCGTACCTGTAATAGCCTTTGATTTAACAATAAATAGTCAATACCTCAATAGTAACTGGTTATTACCCAGATGGATGGAAAGCTGCCTCATGTTGTACCATTTACAAGAGTGGCGACCCAGAAAAACGTTGAAAACTACCGACCTATATTCTCTTCTTCCCATTTTGTCAAAAACAAAAAATTAGAGAAAATAGTAACAAATCAATACTTGAATATCTTGAACAAAAATAAATTATTGTCCTCTACACAATATGGATTTAGGCCTCTCCGTCTACTGAAATGGCATTACTTAAGCTATCGGAAAGGATGGATATAAAAAATATTGACAATCAAAAGATAAACTTACTCATATTGTTAGATCTTTCAAAGGCATTGATAGCGTTTAGCCACGAAATTTTGTTAAAGAAAGTGTAGGAAAATGAAAATAGATTCTTTTTGGTTTAGTAACTACTTACAAAATCGTTTTCAAATAGTCAGACTAGATAATACCATCTCTTCTCGTAAACAAGTACATTTTGGAGTCCCCCATGGGCTCTATTTTAGGCCCCGTGCTCTTTCTTATTCATATCAATGATATGGCAGTTTTTATATCAGGACTACTTCAAAATATGGCAAAATTTTTAGAAGACTATCTTCTCGTACAATATGCAGACGACAGTCAATTTTTTAATTGGAGGTAGTTAAATGTTATATACCCACTCTCATCCCACAAAGGCAGAAGCTATATTAGAAGCAGGACTGCGTATTTTCAACTAAATGGTTTAAATGTAAATGAATCAAAAACTAAAATAATTTTCATTGGGTACAAGGCAATATGTATCACAGATCCCATTAGATACCGTTTCCTAAAACTTTAATGGCCATCAAAATTGAAAGAAGTGTACACGTAAAAAAAAATCTAGGTATTTATTTGACCAATATATGCTTTTGATGTACACGTTATCTGAAATATTGTAGAAAAGTAAATGGAACCTTAATATATTTAAACAGAATTAAAGACAGATTCGATATTGACATGAGGGCGATGGTAGTTCAGTCGCTTGCACTGAGCATAATAAATTATTGCTTAAGATTGGGGAACTACTACTAAACAACAATTACAACGGGTTCAAAAAAACTACAAAACTTTGCGGCAAAAAGTAGTTGATGGTAAGGCCAAAAAAATATGGACCATGCATCACAAATTTTAGATAAATTAGAATGGCTAAATGTTGAACGAAGGATTAAATTATTCGACATTTGTGTAGGAGTTTTTAAAGTTATGCGAAGTTTAATACCAATTTGGCTTTTTAAGTTTATAAACAGTTGGAGCTGGTAGGACAGACGAACGAGACAAAAAACAATGACCTGTATATACCGAGACCACCACAGACTTGGGAAAGTAGATGCTTTACGGTACGAGGACCAACGATGTGGAATAACCTACCTGAGTCTATGAAAACAACGGCGAATCTCGACACTTTTAAAGCAAATCTTAGGAAATATATGTTTTCTACAAGATTTTAGTTAGAAACTTGTGGATTGGTTTTTTAGTATATATGTATATCGTTTTCAATGTTTTGGTGGCTACTATAATTTTGCACCCAGTATAGAATTTTTTTTAATGAGTTTTAACTATTATTAAAAATTATTTTTTTTCTATTTTAAAGTCAATATTAATGCAAAGTAGTGTACCAAATGTATTTTAGTTGCTAGTCAAATAATTTCTATAAAAGCACTATTCATGTAAATGTTAAATTTTTAATGTAATCATAAGGAAATAGAGAAATATCAGATAATCACTATAGTTGTTTCGTATATAATGTATAATACCCAATGTATATATTATTTGGAAATAAAGTATTATTATTATTATTATTATTATTACTCTTCTCTCCAAGAATTCTCATTATGTTACGTATGGAAGGATTGAAAGGAGTCCAACGGGTTAGCAACCAAAGCCCCTTTTCTATTAAGAGTTCGAGCTTTTGAAAAAATAAGTTATGTAAAAGAGGTGCAATGAACTCCTGCGCCTTGCAAGCTCGGCTACAATTTTAGGCCACACCCCATTTTACTCGTCCCAAGGAGGAGGAGGAGGATCCACATTTTAAAACTGTCTAGCGGAACTAGACACTATACCATCTATATAGCATTACAAATCTCCTTCAACTGGTATACTGGGGGAGAACTGCTAACAGACTTTAATAGACCATAACATGTAACTCAAACTAAATGAGAACTAATGTACAGGAACAGTCAAATGAAGTAAGCCGAACTTTTCAAAGCGAGGGTGAAACCTCCTCTCAAAAGGGGGTCAGAATTATGATGTTAGCTTACTCAGGGAGTAAGCCTACAAACTACTTGGATGTTGTTGTTGTTATTGCTGTTCTTGTTGTTGGGGGGGAGGGCAGGAAAGACGTATGGATGAGCCTAAAAATGTCTGAAAAATGTGTTAAACAGTAAAGAGTAATTACTTCTAATAAAATATAGAGTATTTTAATATTCGTTGGAGATTTTAGCACGT
Organism: Macrobrachium nipponense; assembly: GCF_015104395.2. Taxonomy (NCBI): domain Eukaryota; kingdom Metazoa; phylum Arthropoda; class Malacostraca; order Decapoda; family Palaemonidae; genus Macrobrachium; species Macrobrachium nipponense. The sequence goes on from NC_061105.1 coordinate 28,497,675, forward strand.
GCCCGAGTAAGCTGGAGGTTGGATCATGCCCTCTTCATGTCCTTATGTTCAGACCTTGCTAGAGCATAACTTCCGCCACGTGATACTGAATACACAGTTAATGATGGGTTCTTGGATTTATCTGCCAGGTTCAATACGACACATTTTTCTTTCTAAAAGTGTTATATATACCTGATTTAATGTTCCATTTATCGCATTTGTTGTTATTTACTTCTACCTGTATTTTCGATATTTCTCTTCTATAGATTATCCATTACTTCTACATTTGCTTCTCTGAACTGAATTGTTACATTCTCTTTTACCAACTAAGGTTTCAGCTTGGCTTGTAATAATAATAGAATAATAGGATCCTCACCAAGGAGATGAAGAAAGCAGCGAAGGAACTGAAGAAAGAAAGTGAACATCACGGGTGCGACGCGCGGACAAGACAGCAGCCTTCGTCTTGATTGATACTGTTGCCGAATATACGAGAAGCTGGATGCTATTTTGTCTGACGAGAGCAAGTTCGCGCCTGACGAGGAACCCCGACAGACGACATCAAGAGGGAGGCTAACGGAGTCAATCAGCGCAGTGAATGCTGCAACAAATGCTGTGCACCTCCCGCCCATACAAGGAGGACTACAGCCTGGGTTTTTATATATGGCAATGTAAAAACCCACAAACAAGGAAACCCCTCCGGGCCGATCATCAGCCAGACGCCCGCCCCTACGTACGCCTTGGCTAAACGCCTCAACCAAATTTGACCCTTACGTCCCGAGTCGGGTACAGCCTGCAGTCTTCGGCAGAGTTTTCTTAGAAGCATCAAGGACGCCCCTGTACCGGGATTATCGCCTCGCTGGATGTAGAGTCCCTATTTAGAACGTGCCTGTCGACGAAACCATAGATATAATCCTTGATCGGTCTACAGGAATCAGTCGACGGCGCCCCTCAACATACCGGAAGCCTCGCTCCGTACGCTGCTGGAGATATGCACCAAGAAGGCCCCTTCTCCCCCACCCACCGTTGGCCAGATGTTCCGCCAAAAGGACGGTCGTGGCGATGGGCTCCCCACTGGGGGTTCTCTTCGCTAACTTTTATATGGGCACCGTGGAGGAAGGGGTCTTCGCCAGGATGCAGCAACCCGCAGATATGGACGTTATATGCGACATCTTTGTGCAAGTCGACGCCGAGGATGAGGTAGAAGCCCTCCGTCAAGCATTTTCAGCAGTGTAGTGTGCTGAATTACACAGTCGACGCAGCTCCGACGATCGGCTCCCCTTCCTCGACGTCCTTGTAAGCAAGACGGAAGCCCACGGTCTCCGTACTTCAGTCTACACAAAGAAAACCAATTTTAGGACTTTGCCTCAACGGAGACAGCGAGTGCCCCCGCCAGATTCAAAGCACACCGTCAGGCCTTCGTCAGGAGGCCCTCTCCCACTGCTCAACCTGGCAGGACACTCACCAGGAACTCGACCGCGCCTCCCAAGTACTTGTGAATAATGGGTACTCGAATAAATTAATCCAGCAAGGAAGTCCCGACAGCCCTGGAGAAATGGTACGGTAGTGAGAGCCCGCAGCCCCGCCCCCAGGATAATATCAAGCTGTTATACAAAGCCTTCATGAGTTCCCATTACCGTGAAGAAGAGGGACGCCATTAAGAAATTATTTCCGATAATGTATCCCCGACTGACGACACCAAGAATATCGACCTAATCTATATACCAGAATCGGAGGAGGACGCGCGATCTTATTATGAAAAATAACCCCTCTCCACAGGTACGAAGGAACCCCTGAAGCAGACGCATGTAGGTTGTACCAATATACTGCCCAGTCCGCGAATGCAGCGGCGCCTACGTTAGGTATGACTACCATGCGACTGTCGAAGAGACTCTCGGTTGCCCCACGCCCAAGAGGGGGCTATAAAGAATCACGCCCGCATCCAAACATCACGAAGGCCATCTCCCGAGATGTCATCATAAAGAACACGAAGATCATCGGGAAGGCCCCTGATGCCCGTCGGTTGCGCTGCTGGAGGCGCTACTCATCCAGCAAATAAAAACCTACTCTGAATACGACGCAGGAAGAATTTCTCCTCCCTACGAGTATGAGAAGACCTGCCACCAACAATGACACCACCGATCATGACAACTCTATGGATGACAACGCCCCGAACGAGGTACTCCTGCAGCCGATGGAAATCAAAGTAGCCGTGACGTCCCACAGCGTAGCGCAACGCCCATCAATGTTTACAGCGCGCTTAGGAGGTCCAGGCGGCTGCAGGAATATGCTGCAACGCAACCTCGGCCCGAAGAAAGTGGCTTGAGACCTGGCTCAGGCAGCCAATGAAAACAAGTATCACCGCCACCAGCCAATAGGAGACAAGCATGGGCAGACCCCCTGCTGTCAAAACCACAGATAATAAGGAGGACGGACAACCGCACCAAGATCAGTCCACCCTCCAGCTTCCCAGCCCGAGGATGTCTGGCAGCTCCAGACGAAAGCTCGCTTAAGAAAGACGAGAGAGAGAGAGAGAGAGGAAAATCGTAATGACTTTGATGACTATGGTATCAAGTTTTATCTGTAAAATTCAAATATATACACCTATTTTGACCCTGTATTTTACCATGACCTCTATAGGCGCTCTACTAGCCGTTTAAGTAGCACTGAAAAAAGCCGCTATTCGCAAAAGAGAGAATCTCTACAAGTGTAACGCTGCTGAAGTAGCCATTACTTTTAATAAAATAATAATAATAATAATAATAATAATAAATTACATTGTTTCAATTATATTTACCTGACAATCTTCACAAGAATTATACCATTACCAAATTCCCCTTACTAGGGTTATATCAATAATTATCAATACGAAATTCCTTTAATTAGAAATGCCAATACTAAATTCTCTTGACTAAATTATATCGCATTTCATTCGCAAAAATTATATCATATCCACAAATCCCTTCACTGGAATTATATCACTACCACATTCCTACCACTAATATATTTTTATGGTTCTCTTCATCATGATTACATAATGGCTACCTCCTTCACATCAGTGATGCAAATCTCAACTCCCTCCACTAATTTCACCTCTCAGTTCCCTTGAATAGAATGTCATAACTAAATCCCCTTTGCCAGGACTGCATTGTTCCTAATCGTCCTTCACCTCGAATATAAATATCATCATTAGCTTCCAGCGTCAAAATTCTCTAAATATTGCTGACACTGAGATCATAAAAGTAGAACACGCCTCCAAGTTAAGACTGGGTTGTGTTGTGCAAAATAAAACCGCAAAATCTTCTTAGGTACAGGGAAGACCTGCAAATTCTCTCTCTCTCCTCTCTCTCTCTCTCTCTCTCTCTCTCTCTCTCTCTCTCTCTCTAACTTAGATTACCTGTATTTTATAGACGACCGCGAAATCTTCTTAGTGTGCGGAGGATTTAAAAAATTCTCTCTCGCTTTTGCAACTATATAAGGTGCACCCCATCCCTAACTATGTATTATGTAATGCTTTGCAACCCCCCTCCCCCCTGCCTCTCTCTCTGTCTCACACACACACACACACACATCGCCCCCACACGACTATAGACGGTTGAACCTGAAAACATCGCAGGAGAATCCTGTCACAGGACCTAAAAGGATTACTGGATCCGAGCTCTACCAAGGGCTTGGCCCAGAGAGAGAGAGAGAGAGAGAGAGAGAGAGAGAATAAAAATAGTAAAAAACTTATCGATTATCATTTTAATGGGAGAGAGATCATTCAGTCGGCATGTTCAGGTAAACTAAGGGTTTATGGTGAATGGCTGAAAATGATGATAATCTAAATAAGACTGGATAAACTACCGGTCTTCATAGATCTTGCCACGGCATGTGCGCCAAAGGCGACCTACTTGTACCCAAACCATGAGCAGTAATACTCAAATACTCAATGAACCAATTCTCATATAGATATATATATATATATATATATATCTATATATATATATATATATAGATTATATATATATATATGTGTGTGTGTGTGTGTATTTATATATATCTATATATATATATATATATTTATATATATATAGATTATTATATATATATGTGTGTGTGTGTATTTATATATATCTATATATATATATATATATCTATATATATATATATATATATATATATATGTATATATATATCTATATATATATATATATATATGTATTATATATATATATATATATATATATATATATATATATATAAAATATACAGGGCACTTTTTACCAGACACGTATGTAATCGTAATAACCACAATGTCCTCTTAACTTCTCAAATTCTTTACATTTTGTTGGAAGCACTTGTCACTACAAGGCCTGAGATTTAAACACAAGAAATATGAAGTAATTCCGATGTCCGTAACAGGACTCCAAACCTCATCCAACGTATCAAAACGAGGTCACGTTGCTGACCTGACCAATACATAGGCTGAGTATTCAAGTTTTGAATAAATGCATATCAATGCTTCAAGTGAATGAATATATATATTTTTTCAATCCACCCAGACATTTCAAACGAAGCCTTAGAGGAGGTTCCGAAGGCGTTACCATAACAAGCGCCCCTTCAGAGCTATGGGCATCAGGGCATCCTACACAAAACCGAGGGTGAGGGAGAGGGGAGGAGGAGGCATCTGGGGGGAGCGGGGTCGGGGAGAGGAAGAACTTTGCTGTTATGGTAAGGAACGCGAGAGTGTCCCAAAGAAGGTGTTGTGACAACTGAGTTTTTACATTTTCTTTACAAGTGGAGCCAAATGTGTGTGAATATCTAATGTGTAAAATATCACACAGGTAGTTTCAACTGGAATTGTGCAAATATTTTGATAAACCGAAGACTCAGACGTTACAATCTTTTCATCTCATAAAAATATAGTCAAGCTAGCAACAGGATCTCTCTCTCTCTCTCTCTTCTCTCTCTCTCTCTCTCTCTCTACTTCGCACGAGCGGTACAGCATCTTTCTATCTTTTCTCTCTCCGTATCTCAATCAAAGAGGATTTGGGGGGAGGTGGGGGGGACAAACCCTTCCCGGCGAGTTGAGTCATTCGTCAGACAGGGTCTCTCTCTCTCTCTCTCTCTCTCTCTCTCCTCTGCTCTCTCTTCTCTCTCCTCTCTCTCTCCTATTTGCCTAAGTGAGAGGTATCTGCCGAATTCCACTAAGCCTCATTAGTTCATGTCTTGGTTTTCCCACGGTTTTTATGACAACTTCCCGCCTTCTCTTTCTTCTTCTTAGTTAAAAATAGGGGGTAGCTTTCCATATCCTGAGCAGCCCTGCATATTATTACACTCCCTGGCTATCAATATCCATATTATTACACTGCCTAGCACAGCTGTTAATACTCTCAGTACAATCTGTTTACTTTTATTATTGTATTTTTATCAAATCATAATACTTCACCAACTCCACTATTATTACTTGCCTTTGTTGCCGCTATGTTGTTCCTGCTCTTACAACATAACTACTATCATTATACCCCAGCCATTTTCTTAGAGAAGCAAAGTTCCCCAGATTCGTCAGGAAAGCCAATGTTACTTGGACTGATGAAAAGCCAAAGGCCTAACTTTCGTTAGGCCCACACAAAGGATTAAGAGCTGAGCAGCACATGGGCAATATCACCACAACAAAGCAGAACAGTCAAGTGGTCAGAAGACCGAGGAACCCAGTCTCATATAAACAATCTATCCTTGTAAAGAATCTGATCTAGTTTCAAGTGTATGGATGAGCAATATACCAGGATCTACACACACGAACAGTGCGTTATTGTAGCCTCATTTATAAAGAACATGATTGTTCTTCATAATCATTATTATTATTATTATTATTATTATTATCATTATTATTATTAAGAGCTTGTTGGCGCGCTACACACACTGGAACCCAGCACTGCTGTCTCCCCTACCCTCCTTTTTCCCCCGCCACCTCCCCTACTTACCTCGTCCCTACGCAGGCGGACAAACATGCTTGTAGCAGAAGACTGAATGTCTCCCTTACCCTCCCATTCCCCTACCTACCCCACCCCAACCCGGGCCGGACATAATGGTTTGTAGGGGGTGGGTGGCTGTGTCATGTTTTCCCCTACTCTCACCCGAGAGAGGACAAACAAGACCAACTCGGATATTATTATTATTATTATTATTATTATTATTATTATTATTATGAAAGCCCTGAATGTCAAAAGGTGCAATCTGAGCGTATCAAAGCATCCCTGTTTAAAGTTTGAGAGGCGAGAAGCAAGAGCTATCATTGTTGCCTCCGGCAACGTAGCTGGAGAAGAATTTTTTTTTTTTTTTTTTACATAGTTTTATTTCCTTTGTTTATCTGCATGGCAGCGAGACCACGTAAAAAAATGACTTGCCGGTCTATACGAAAACGTTGCCGAGGATTTGCCTCGCGATTTGCAACAAACGAATACTGCATATGAGAAGTGGATTTTTTTATTTATTTTTATTTTTATATTTTTTTTTTTTCGGAGAGGATGAACAACTGCTTGGGTTGGCTCTCATGTGGCTACGCAGAAAAATGTTTTCTTAAATGACAGGTGTACCCAAGGCAAAACAAGGTTAAAGAAGCTGGACAGCAAGATGGGAGGAGACCTACGGACGGAAATCTATAAAATGTAAAAGACAGGAAGCAATCAGTGTCTTATGTAAATCTGTATATCACCTTGAGATGATATAAAAGATATTATTATTATTATTATTATTATTATTATTATTATTATTATTATTATTATTATTATTATGCAGCAGAATAGACACTAGGCAATACCTCCCCCAAACCCCCAGCCTTCACGGGCAAGGAATTACAGGGATGTGCCAAAGAATACTAATGCGTAAATGACACATAAAAACAATGTCTGGATGCATCAACAAAATTTGAATACATCAGGTGTATAAAACGGATGGGTTGTTCAACCCCGGAGTAATTGCGTGGAATAATTCATTAACAGTGATTGGACTGTTTGTTTGTTTCTGGAATGGAATGGAACGGGCTGGAATATGGAATGGAATATAGAATTTTGTCCAAAGGCCACGCGTTAGGACCAGAGAGGTCATTCAGCGCTGTTTGTTTCTGTGTATGTATTACGTATGTAACCCCGAATATGAAATGAGAGATTGATTTTAACAGCGCAGCATTTCCTTATCTCTAAGTATGTATCCACGAAAATCCTTTCTGTTTTGAAGTTGAAAATAATAACTGAGCATGGCTCTCTCTCTCTCTCTCTCTCTCTCACACACACACAGAGCAAATCCCCGTATGCCTTTAATCCCCCTGGATTAGTTCTATTTGTCTACTAAATAACCTCCTGAGACGACCGATCAATTCGGCCTCTTGCTGCCTCTCATTCTCAGCATACAAACTGCTCGTGGGATGTGTAGGAAGTGTGACACCCGAACCCACTGACCAGGGAGGTTTAACGAAGGAGAGAGAGAGAGGTATCATTCTGTTCAGCGCCCCCACCCCATTCCTCCAACAACCTTTGTGTCTCCCCCTTTTCTATGTCCTCCCTGACCCTTTGCCCTCCGCCCTTCCTCTTCCTCCCTACCCACTTACGCCAAATATTCCTTCTCACTTCCAGCATCTATTATATTCGATATATTTTCGAATTCTTTCTATATTTTTCTATATATTTTCGATTTTTTTTCCTGTACTTTCTGTGCGTAAATTGACTCTTTCACTCCCTGTCCACTATAAATTCTACTCTCTCTCTCTCTCTCTCTCTCTCTCTCTCTCTCTCTCTCTCTCTCTCTCTCCTTTACCAACCGTCCCCACACTAAAAAAATAAAAAAAATAAAAAATGCAAAGAAATATCGGATGCTTCCCAGCCCCCTTCCGCCTGGGTGTGTCCGAAAATAACGGCGTTTTATTCCCATAGTCCGAAGGCGCCCGATGAACATTTTCCCAGCGGTTAACGGATGCTTTCGGTTACAAATACCAGTAAATACTGGATATACACGTCCACGTCTTCTGACGTCGTTCACAGAAGGCAACGCTATGTATGCGAGTTGTGATGGCATTGGTTAATTATTGATGGTGCCATGAATAATGATGATGATTTTCCAAAATTTGTGAAAATAAATATTCAAATTTGAGTTTTAAGTAAATATCAGCGTCCATTAATATGCTTTACTTCGTCTCACAATAAAAAATGTTTCTCTCTCACAAAATTAAGGTGTCCACACAGTAATACACACACACACATATACATATGTATACACATACATTTTTACAGTTATATATATACATGTAGCTCAGCTATTTTTAACCAAATAAATAACCACAACCACAGAATAAACTGGAATTTATCACATATAATTTTTAGCAGCCAATGTCGGTACAAAAGCCAGATGATAGCGTCAGCCTTGATTAAACAAAGACAGGTAATGAACATCTCAAAGGGCACCTGGGATTCAGATATCAGATAAAATCTTCCTCCAACCAACGCTTACGAAGATGAAAGAGGAATTATCAGCGGGGGTAACGTGGCAAAAACTGCTACCTGTGAATGGATCTCCTGGTATAAATACCGCCTTTTCTGTAACTTTTTTTCATTCGTTACCTACCTGAAGAGAGAAACAGCCCTCTCTGAAATATAGCATTTACTTTCTTTATTTTGGCATTTTTATGGGCTCCTTTTATTAGATACAAATATACATAGTATACAAGAACATAAGAGAGAAAAGTGAACTCGACTTCAAAAACAGCAAAATCACTCTATATAATTGAAGATTAACTTAAACTGAACGCCACCTCATTCATCTCTTGAAGGCGTTCTCACTTCTGGAGAATCCCTCATTAAACAGGGCAGAATTCCCATGGGTAATTCGTCTAATGCTTTTGTCTTTTCTTGGGCCACATTCAGAGATCAGTCTGCAACACAAGAGGTGTTCATTTGGTAACAAATTGAAAAGATGAGCATGAGAAGTTTTAAGGTGATTGTCAAAGATATTTTTTTTTTTTTTTTTTTTTTTAAATATCTCTTTCTTACGGTAGAATATGCAACCATGTATATAAATATACATGTTTACCATCGCCTGAGTTTATTACTGATTCCACTTCAAAAAATGCAAATTCATTCCATTCATAAGAGCAATCAGGCTTTCGTCAGCTTCTGGGATATATCTCAAATATTCTCCTTATGTTATGTCTTGCTCATGACCTCAAAATATGCTCTTTCTTCTTCTCCACTATTGACCCAACCCTCCTTTTTCTTCGCCCACTGACATTTCACTGATAATTAAACTGATAAATTTGTGTATGTATATATATATATATATGTGTGTGTGTGTGTGTGTGTGTGTGTGCGCGCGCGCGCGCGCGCTTTAAAAGCTGTAAAAACAGGTACAATAAAGAAGAAAAAGGCAATAAATCTTAAAACAAGTGACAACGGAAGAGCGCTATAATTCGGATAGTCTCTCCACCCATTTTGGGAACAATAATGGTTCCATCAGACTTTGTTAGGTTCCCGAAAAGCCCAGAGAATAGCAAGTAGTAATCATCTTTAAGATCGGATCCATAACGATACTGTTGATCTTATCTGGTTTCCATGACCCCTGTGACAGATCCAGTTGTTTGTCTACTTTATTAAAGCCGCTTCGAGTCCCTGACCTTTGAAACAACACGTTCTACTGACAGAGTTCGCGATTCTCCCCAATTTACGCTGTGGTTGGTGGAACATAATTAACAAGGCGTCGCCGACCTCCAGCTTACTCGGGAGGCGCATAAGACTTTCCACTGACGAACAAGTTGCAAACATTATATTCCTAATATAACGTAAAGTGGTTTCGTAATTAATACTCATACTTAGTACTGCTCATACTAACAAGGATCAAATAAAAAGAACACAAATTAAATACGTTCATATGTTCTCAGTTTTAAAAAAACGCGACATATTTTATTAAAAAATAATGTTTCTGTACTGTTTAATATGCATGTTATTCATTTTTTTACATTTTCATTCTAATGAATAAATCATAAATATCCTGTCGCAAAATTCCTATATCTTAACTCAACGTGAAACGCCTTTTTCAGACCCTTTTTTAGGCTTTCCTAACCCACCCTCCCAAATAAAAAAAAAAAAAAAAAAAAAAAAGTATTTTGTAGGCCTACTCCCCGAAAATCACATATGACTTAACGCCTTCCTTGGATATACACAAATGTCCTGACTTTGGTAACTGAAAATCCTTCTACTGTGCCAAAGTGGGTAAAAGCAAAGGATTGTCTCTCCCCTCGGCTGCACTAATCTGTTGACGCCTTCCAGGTATGGGAATCGGCTTTTATTTCAGTGATGTAGGTTTCTTTTGGTCTCTCTCAAGGTGCGCGCGTGAAAATCAGACTTCACCAACCACCTTTTCAGTGACTCGGTCAGGGTATGAGGGGAGACGGGCACTTTATTTTATATGTTCCGTATCGTTGCATTCAGAAAGAAATATCCCCTGTGCTTGTGAAAATAAGTTGCTGGCCAGTTCAGCCTCTCTGGAGATATAGTAAAGAAAGAAATAAAGAACTAGAAATAAAGATATTGAGAAAGGGGGTTTTAACATGAACAATGGATTTCATCTGGACGAAGCGCATAAGCTACTTAGCAAAGCAAACGCGAAGGCAGTTTAACTTCACTTTTTTCTTTTTTATCTCCTCTCCTTTTTAGTATTTTCCGGGTCTGGGTAGGTAAGTGCATTAGAGCGGCCCGTCCGACTGATTAACAGGAATAAAAAAATCGGCGAAGAACGTTTAGTGTTTTGGGCACAAAAAACTAATCGAATCCACGAAACCTCAATGACGTCACCAAACGTTTGCATTGGCTCACGACAGAATTCTAAAGACGAGCGCTCCAAACGTTTTCGGTCGGGGCTAGGCTCGTCAAGGGTGGGGGTGTGTATATTTGGGGGGGGGGGGGGAAGACGGGGTGAGGGGGAGGGGGAGGGGGTGGGTTGGGTGGTTAACAGAGCAGCGAGAGCACTAGCCTGCAGAACAATAACGGCTTTTGACAGGGCAAATGATTCGCTTGGGAAAAGAATTTTCGGTTTGCTATATAAAGTTGAAATAGCAGTCCGCACCCACGCGAAAGAGTTTAAGGAGGGATAGGCCGCGAGGGAACTCCTACGCTCTCAGCTACTTGGCTGCAAAGACTCCTGAATTTTTAGCGCGCGTCTATTGGAAGAAGGAGTTTTTCTCGAGTGTAGGCAATTTGGCATTTGAAATAATCTTTCTCTCTCTCTCTCTCTCTCTCTCTCTCTCTCTCCACGTTAAAACTACTTGTATCTGCTCACTAATCAATATTGCATGTGCGTGAACATTAGCATTTCAATGACAAAACAACATCCTTCTTAATCATACTAAAAGACAACCATCCTGCAACCTCATTTCTCTCTTCCCCTCTCACAGTCTGAACCGACATTCATTGCTTGAAACTACTCGTTTATGAATTGCTTTGTATGAGCACTAAAAAATATCTTTGACGCGAGATATATTCTTCTGTTACAGGTCGAGCGTGATGACGCGTCCTGGGTTTGAAGGGTTAGGGGGAGGGGGGGAGGAGGTCGGGTTAGGAAGAGCATTTAATATATGCTAATGTTCGTCGACAGTATTCAACTCCAATTATCGTTATTATCATCCACAATATGGAGTGAAAACGTCGACAATTTCGAAGAAAGGAATTTGCGATAAGGCCACTAATTTAGTCCTGTTTGGGGAATAATGTTGAAAAGCATTATCCAATGTAGGATGGTATTGCCGTCAGTGCACCTCACGCGCTGCACTTAAAGCGTTACTTAGGGTTCCTTACATCGTCCCTTCGACCCCTGCAACCCCTTTTCATTCCTTTTTACTGCACCTCCTTTCATATTCTGTCTTCCATCTTACGTTCCACCCTCTCCTAACAATTGTTTAAAGTGCAACTGCTTTCAGGTTTTCTTCCTGTTACACCTTTCAGAACTCTACTCTCAAATTTTCTTTCAGCGCCGAATGACCTCATAGGCCCCAGCGCTTGGCCTTCCGGCCTAAATTGTATATTCTATCTAAAGCCTTATCTACATGACGACTATAGCGACCCTCTCCCTATGAAAAGAAAAATCTTTAAGCCATATCCCAAAAGAATCGATTTCAAACGTTTTAATAAAGCGGCTCTAGTTTAGGTCTAGTGTACCTGCACCCTTTTTCTAACTTTTCCAGTGTTAGTATCACTAGCAAACTTACCCATCTACGATGGGTGATAAAATACGGGTGCAGAAGTGAAAAATTTATAAATACTATTTGTTCAGCAATATTAAAATAAGGGCGATTTTTATACATACCATCAACAGAACCTCTTTGTACACAATATTATCAGTTTGTCCACAACTTAATTTCAAGTTGGCAGAGTCAGTTGCTCTGCTCATCGCCACATACAGTTGGCCATGCGTGAACATGGGTGACGGCAGAAACACACCAACACGATCCAAAGTCTGGCCCTGCGACTTGTTTGCAGTGAATAAGAAGGCCAGGTTGATGGGAAACTGCCTGCGCCGTAACTGGAACGGAAACTGGTTGTCCGAAGGCATCAGAGGAATCCAGGGGATGAACAGACGTTTGCCGGTGAGGGCCCGTTGCTATCACTGCTTCGATGACGTGGGAGTTTAGCTCCATAACAGTGTACCTCGTTCCGTTGCAATGTCCATTGGCAGGATCGAAATTCCAAAGCAACATTACCGGGCAGTACTTCGTCAACTTTATTTTGTGCACTGGCAGTCCCGATGGATTTAAGTTATTCAAAAAATCTTGCGGATATTGACGATAATTTTCATCTTCTATTGTGTCCGAGCTGAAATATTCGCGACTTTCTCCGGGGAAGTTGTACAGAAATTATGTATGAAAAATCGTAAAGTAACTAAGTCTACGGGAATAACCAGCCTCGTTTCACGGCCAGAAACTGCTCCGTTTCAGGGAATCCCTTCTCACCCCCTCCCCCTACAAAGGAGGGGGGTAGGTTGGATGAAACCCCATTACAAACCATCTTAGGGGTCCCCACCATAGCCCTGTCAAGTTTCATGCCCATCTGACCAGCCGTTTGGCCGTGATTGAAGGACAGACAGACATTACGCCCATTATAGTATGATTTAATTGAACTATTATATCTATAGTATATATATATATATATATATATTATATATATATATATATATTATATATATAAGGCATCTAATTATGTCTCCTTGAATTTCATCCGTTTTGTCTTTTCTCATATATGGACATTCTATTTTCTGCTTAGAACTGATAGGTATCGCTTTCTGTCCTGTGACCAGAAAAAAATAGGAGCGCTTAGTGTCAGATTAAACCCTTGCTCTTACATAATAATAATAATAATAATGCAACTGACCTTATAAATTAGGAATGTCTGTTCTGTTTTCCACGACCTTGAAAAGTAAGTTAAGGTCAATCTTAACTTTTCCGCCAACCGTTGAACCTTACTTCATTTACGCAATCGCATTACTAATTCTGATAGATTCTCCCCTACCAATTTAATTATGACCTGTCCATTATACATTCTCGCTGCCATTCACCGAGAGGTCATCACCGACTATGAATACGAGATGCTGAATAGGCAATGAAAAACACGATACGGTTATATGCTACTATATATAGTAGTAGTGGGCAGCGAAGAATTCCAGCCATTTCAATCAGTTCAAATAATGTGCTCGTATGATTCAGCAAACATTTCAAGTAATTCGCATATAATAAAGTGAAACGTCCTACCTAAGTTTATCAAGCAAACGTTTAAGCAGTAATGCTTGAAAAAAATCAAGTCAATGCATAACTGCTTTATTAGTCATTACAACAAAATAAAGAGAACCATTCATAAGCGGAACGAGCAAGCGGTCTGTGACAGCCAAGCCCTGATATTCTGAAACATAACAGCCAAGCGCTGACACTATAAACCGTACAGCGGAGACACTTAATTTCACTACTGCTTGCAACAACATAGAGAGGAAAATTTCATAAATAATAAAAAAAAATGCTTTTTATTGTCTTCCCTATTTTTGACGGTCCCTAAAGTACAAAAATAAGTTACAAAACGGAACTCTAAAGCGATCTGTATGTGCAACAGCAAACAGCAAAACGTTCTTTTGCAAAAGCATCTAAAATGCAGGTTACCATAGTCTCAAATTTTCAGGTGTTTATTAAGGCATTTTTCACTGAATGAAGAGGAACATCGCTTGCACGTACCAACTCAAAGATAAAACCTCTACCAAAGAAAAAAAATACGCCGTGATATTCGCCCACGTTTGATAACAGTATCTGACAGCTTGCTAATGGGACGAAAAAACCCCTCTGGATTACTAATTTATAATGGAATATCATGTAGCTGGCATTTTCATGTGAAAGGCATACTCAATTTTGAACGATTTCTAAGGGTAGATTCACTCGAACGCATTAAATTTCGCAAAAAAAAAAAAAAAAAAAAAAAAAAAAAAAAAAAGAGAAAAAAAAAAAAAGGTATATCAATCTCTCTCTCTCTCTCTCTCTCTCTCTCTCTCTCTCTCTCTCTCTCTCTCTCTTGCGCAAAAAGTATATAAATCCGTCACATTCAATATATACACATACACATACATATATAGTATAAATATATGTATATGTATATATGTATATATGCTATTACTATATATATAATATATATATATATATATTATATATAATATGATATATATATATATAACAGCGAATACCACAGGAAATCCAAGCGTGATTCACTTTCCTGTGGTATTCGCTCATTTAATGAAGTCACGTGCATCTACTGTGATTTTCTAAGCATATATCATATATATATAATCTTACTCCCTTTTCCCCTTAATTCATACGACTATTCAACACTGACAATAGCAGAGACCTTTAAAAGTATATATGAACTATATTTGAAAAGATACCAATTAATCATTACGATTCTATTTTAAAAACAGTTTCCGCGTAGGCCTAGTGCACGGTCATTTTGTCTAATGCATCCACGTTGGGGTGTGCATTCAACTGGGATATTCGGTGTTACTTGGGTGGGTGGGTGGGTGTATCTGGGGGGAGGGGGGGGGGGGGGGGGGGTGCTCGGTCAGGCCAGGGCAAGGCTCCTTCAGTTAGGTTAGAAATGCAAGACCTGGTTATGGCAGGATAGGGCATTGGAGGAAGGGTAGGCTTTCCTGAGCCTACGCCGCTCTCTCTCTCTCTCTCTCTTCTCTCTCTCTCTCTCTCTCTCTCTCTCTCTCACTACTTCGCATCCGCTCCCGTTTGTTTTGCTTATTAATACTGAACAGTTTTATAAAGCGTCCTCTCTTGTCCTTATTTCTTTGCGTTATTTATCAGTTCATGGCTAATCACGCACACATTTCGCCCGCTTGGTTTCTCTAATTTTAGTTGCGTTACTCTCTTCGTTTCCCCTTTATGGGTGTCTCTCCTGAAGCACCTGTCCAGCTCGGACTTTTTGGTTAACTGTAATAATTAAATAATATAATAATAATAATAATAATAATAATAAATAATAAAATAATAATATAATAATAATAATCATAATAATAATAATAATAATATAATATAATAATAATTATTATTATATAATATAATAATAATAATAATAATAATAATAATAATAATAATATAATTATTTATTATTATTATTATTATATTACAGGAGGTTCGCTCTCGACTACGGAACCAACCAAGTCACGAACGTGGCTGCGATCATCGTCTTGTTTGTCCCACTGTGAGCTGCACATTGAGATAAAAAAAAAAAAAAAAAATTTACATAGCAGAGCGTAACGTGAACTTTCTGTTCTGGACTCCACTGCGAAAAAACAAAATACTTTGTTCTCGCCAAAAGCGTGTACTAGTAAACATATGTAAAAAAAAAAAATCATATTAAATATTAAAATTTGAAATAAAATATGTAAATTAATTGGGCTACTAAATCACAGGAAACATACAACCCATACCTGGCAAAAAACGAATAAAAAAGTCCGCCCTAAGGGCCTCCATACACAATAACGCCATAACCAAGAAAATCGTTCAATCCTCTATAAATCAGGATCTGTCAAAATCTAATCATCAGTTTCGTGGCCCAATCCGCATCCCCCCCCCCCCCCCCCCCCCCCCCCCCCCCCCCCCCCCCCCCAACACCCCGCTGCAAATTTTCATTATCATCAATCAATAACTTCTCCAGATATCTCAAGTAGACCTAATTAACTCTACCTTGTGCCCTTCTACGGATTTTTAAATAAAATGTATCACTCACGAAAATCTAACTCTTGAAATTCCACTGGATTCGATCTTCACCTTTTTAGGACATTGATGAAAATATCATCAACTCCTCCTTGGCCCTTAACAAAGACCTCCACAGAATTTCAGTCTAATCCATCTGGAACTTTAAAAGATATATTATGGACTCAGAGGCACGCAAGCAAACACAGACACACGAGTGAATGCATAATATCTTTCAGGCACTAAGAGCCTGACAGCCAGTTCCAGGCATCAGCAGGATTTTACCAATAATTTGATCGGGATTCGGAATTGCAAATCGACGCTCTACAAATCCTTAGGCGCTTTGAGGCTTAACCGCTGCTCGGCTTCCGGACGAGCTGGAACTATCGGTGCCACACAACTCTAGTCTACAGGATATTGAGTGTGGACATCAGAGTTGCATTAGCCACGGATATCATTTTTTTTATTTTTTTTTTTTTGTGCGTTCCGGTTTTGTTTGAATTCTCTTTAATACAACTTCATGTAAATCATGTAAAAGACTCAATATGATTTTTATTAAGAGCAGAGTATCCTTGATTGGAGAACACGCACATTCGCACAGAAAAACTTGGGCGATTCAGATAATTAGATATTTAACGTAAACAACGCATAACTCAAGTGGTAAGCTAAACACATGTGTGTATGTATATTATGTATGTATACATATAATATATAATATTTATATATCAACCAGATTGTACCTAATTTTGTAAAATTTTAATTTTATATATATATATATATATATATATATATATATATATATATGCGTATTTTCCAAAATCACTGAATTTAACAAAATTCTTTTACTCTTCATCTCAAAAATACTTTCATTCACTTGTCATTCATTCTAAAAATGCTCATGTACATTCAAAATTTTTTAAAAATGAATCTCTCTCTCTCTCTCTCTCTCTCTCTCTCTCTCTCTCTCTCTCTCTCTCTCTCTCTCTCTAATACTGAAAGCCCTCACATTTCAATTTCTGACTTTCGAAAATAACAGTTTAAGAAATCTTAAAGATTTGATGGCAAAAATACTCTTAATATGCAAGTGTGAAACGAGTTACCTTTACATTATCTCTCTTTATACTATCAATAATTCTTATTATGACAATTGATAATTGCTAAACCCTAAGTTCTCGATTATGAAATATAAATTTCCATAAACACGAGAACATTAGTCAGAAATTACTTTTACATCCTCTTCTTAAAATAATATTCGATTTCAATTCCAAATCAATTAAAAAAAATATTTCCTAATCCTAGAAAATAAAACTAAATTTGGTTTTACTTCCATTTTTGTAATTCTGAAAACATACTTTTGCAGCTTTTAAAAAAATATTTTCCAGTTTATTCTCTGTCCATTTCTTAAATAGTGAAAACCATTTTTTAACATGTCTTCTATTCCATTTCCTTCATTAACCTCTTTTCATTTAAATTGTATTTTTCAAAGCGCCTTCACACAATACTTTTATGTACAAATCTTACCCCCTCTGCTGCAGAAAATCCTAACGCTATCTAATTTCATTAAAAATAAAACGGTTAATACTTCTTTTATATTGTTAATATGCAAATGGAGGAATATTTGTCAAACAGTCACTTCGTAAACAAGTTTCCGAGCGTGAGCCAGAAGTTTGTGTAGTTGTTTTTCCAGCTTTCTTTAGGAGCTGACGGATGAAAGGTCAATTATATACTCCATCTTAGCAATGAAATGGTTGGGAAATGCGTTTGTACATCTCTACAATATGGAAATATTGGCAGTAGAATTAGCATGGATACTTATGTATGAGTAAAAAGTATGCATATAAATAAATGATGCATCGAAAATAAACACTGTTCTATATGTAGAGTATACACTCTGCGCATATATATATATATATATATATATATATATATATATATATATATATATATATATATATATATATAACTTGATCACGAAGTATATAACACGTGATGCTATGTTTAAATAAAGGTTTTTGCCACATGGCAAAATTTTATATATATATATATATATATATATATATATATATATATATATATATATATATATATATATATTATATATATATATATATTATACATATATAAATAAATATATATATATATATATATTATATATATATCATAATATATGCCATTCTAGAGGGTTTATAAAGAACTCCCCAAATAAATCCTCAATTCATCTCACAGGACGCCATAGGCCTCAACGGTCATTCTCTCTCAGGTTGAGGAGAGCGGCACCTCTCACAAGCATCCCCCCCCCCCTTTCAAAGTTCGTTTGTTTGTTAGCGTCACCTACATTGGCACCCATTGGTCAATAGACCTAGGGAGAGGTGGCAGAGCCAATCAGATCCTTGAGGGAAAATATCGCGGGGTTTGTGGGGTATTGGAGGGAAGAGAGGGAATGCCAAGATGCCCCTTTTCGAGGGCAGTTAGCCGTCGGTCAAGCAATGAGGTGGACGTGTAGTTCCACCTCGTGCAATCTGCCGGTTTCCTCATTCGGTCTCAACCTCGCGGTACTTTAGAGATTAAGTTCAATTTCACTCCGGCCCTTGTGTAGTTTTATTAGAACATAAGACCGGTGTTAAATTAATCACTGAGCGTTCGATTTCTGCATGACCCACAGTAACTTAAGAGACCCACGCGACCCAGGTAGGGGTCATATATATATAGATACATACATACATATATATATATATATATATATATATATATATATATATATATATATATATATATATAATATAAAACTTCATTTGGCCTCTTATAACGGCCGGCTCCCTATGGTCATCCACTTTTCAAACTATTTTCGACTGAATACCAAGCATATAATTCACATGTTATAGGACTAGGTGAGGAATAGATGAATGAATAAATATATATATGAAATATGAGGGAAGAGAAAATAAAACCTATACGCCTGGAATTCAGTAGACTTCAGCTGAGCGCAGGAAGGTCAATTATACCATAATAGTTGTAGCCAAGATAAAACTCCAAGCAGCATTAAAACCTGAAGCTAGGAAACGAAACACTGTTTTGCGACAGCAAACTTTCTAGCACTGCAGAGGATGTCCGTCGTTGCAGATCATTTTAAGCAACAAACACAATGAAAGAAACTAAGTTTGAGTGGATTTCCATACTCATATGCCGCCTTGCAAGCCCATAAGTGTGCGTGTACATGTACCACGAAAAAAACACGTGCGCTCACAAACAAACAAGCACACAGTCAAACAAGTACAAATAACGGAAAATATTCTGAGCTGGGAAACAAGACAAGCGAGAAACACAGGAAAGCTTTTCAAGGTCTCACGCCTCGCGAGAGAGAGAGAGAGAGAGAGGAGAGAGAGAGAGAGAGAGAGAGAAGATTTTCAAGAAATAGACTATGTAAAAAGTAAAACATAGAAAATGAGAGAGAGAGAGAGAGAGAGAGAGAGGAGATAGAGAGAGAGAGGAGAGAGATTTCAAGAAATAGACTATGTAAAAAGTAAAACATTAGAAAATAGAGAGAGAGAGCAGAGAGAGATGAGAGAGAGAGAGAGAGAGAGAGAGAGAGAGAGAGAATTTCAAGAAAATAGACTATGTTAAAAAGTAAAACGTTAAAAAAATGAGAGAGAGAGAGAGAGAGAGAGAGAGAGAGAGAGAGAGAGGAGAGACGAAGTAAACACTAAAACGTAAAAAATAAAAGAGAGAGAGACTTTGTCGCACATCTCAAACAAAGAAACCTTCTACCCAAAGGTGCCTCCCTCATCTTCCCCCCCCCCCTCCCCCCCCATTAAAGGGCGCGCCCTTTCAAAGGTCAAAGGATCCTCCGTGACTGATGCATAGGACACCAGAAAGGAGTCCACTGCCGAGGAAAGGAAATATCTGTGGGTTACGGTACGCCCCCCCCCTCATCCTTGTTCAGAAGAGAACAAGGACATCAAGAGAATTAACACACCAGAATGCGTCCGACAATACTCGTGTACGGCTTCCCAATTCTTATTGGAGTCTTCCCATTATAATTGGGTGTGTGGGTGTACATGTGTATGGATTGTGCATTTATGTATACATATATGTATATCAATGTGTGTGTATGTATACTACATGAGTCATATCACATTACCGTCGTGATTCATATACATACATACGAGCTACGAATGTCCTTTAATATCTAATTCGCTCTACCTCGGGAATTTTATGTGATATATATATATATATATATATATATATATATAATAATATATATATATATCTATATAATACTATATATATATATATATATATATATATATATATATATATATATATATATAATATATATACATATACATATTTAGAGATAATTCAGAAAGGTGTCATAAATAATAAATGAATGAGAATAATCTAAAATATGCTTACCGACTACCTCTACGTCGCGGCCGTTAGTTTATTGAAGTGGAGGGGTAGGGGGGGTGGGGGCCTCTTTGCCCAAGACTCGGGTACTTGTTCCCCTGTGGGACCAATTCCGGAGTGTTTATGGCCACAGCTCAGGATCGGGACGTTATATTTCTTTCCTCGTTGTTCATTTAGAATTTAACATTATAGATATATATATACATACATCTATATATATATATATATATATATATATATATATACATACATATACTATATATATATTGTATGATATAATATATATATGTATATATATATATATATATATATATATATATATATATATACATGCATACATATATATATATATATATATATATATATATATATATATATATATAATATATATACATATATATCAATATTATATATATATATATATATATATATATATATATATATATATATATATATAGTGTGTATACAATCCTGGAACAACAGATATTCTATTATGCATTCTTCACTTCTCATGATTTTGACAGAGAGAAAGAGAGAGAGAGTTTTTGGCTTTTTATAATCTAGCTGCGCCCGTAGCATTCGACTAACGAGCAGATACATCATTGACTGCTGGATTTTAAGCATCGCAACCACTCGGGGAGTCTCGTCGGGTTCGGGAATCGAACCCGGAATCGAACCCGGATTCCTCAAAACATGAGCCTACCGCCACGCGCCAGTGTCGAGACGCAAGTTTTCAATTTATCTTAGAATATAAGAACCCGTATAGAACGGAGCAAAAGAACCCGACAAAACTCAGTTTTAATAATAATACTAATATTACTCTCTCTCTCTCTCTCTCTCTCTCTCTCTCTCTCTCTAAATCACGTGAAGTGAAAAATATTGAATTGAATATTCTTTGTTGTTCTATAGAAGAGTAAGTGAACACACACACACACACACACACACACACATATATATTATATATATATATATATATATATATATATATATATATATGAATAACTTGATCACGAAGTATATAAAACGTGATGCTAAGTATAAATAAAGGTGGTCACCTTTATTTACATTATATATATATATATATATATATATATATATATATATATATATATATGACTGGTAAATTTGTTCTGTTACAACAGAATTCCGTCTGATAACAGGAACCCACAAAAACGCCAAAATATAGAAAGTAAGAACTATATTTTGCGAGACTGCTGTCTCTCTTCAGGTAGGTAATAAATTTACCTGAAGAGAGAGACAGCAGTCTCTGAAATATAGTACTTATTTTCTATATGTTGGCGTTGTTATGGGATCCTTTTATTTTATATATATATATAATATATATATATATATATATATATATATATGTGTGTGTGTATAAATATATATATATATATATATATATATATATATATATATATATATATATATATATCAATAATTAAGTCAGATACTACGTTAAGATTAGATACGAGTGATTTTACAGAAACAGAAAACTGGAACGCTGCAAACTATAGTATAGATTCACATCAAAGGAGCATTTGATGTCTAGGCCAGTACCTTACGAGGTTCCTGATTGTCTGCTGATAAGCCAATCACAGGGCTGCAAACTGTCAGTCTCTCTCGAGAGTTCACATAGGCAGGATGTATGTTAAACTTCTCCTGAGGGATACTTTTGAAAGACGTATCCCTCAGGAGACGTGGAACGTAGATCCTACCCATGTGAACTCTCGAGAGAGACAGAGTTTCCAGCCCTGCGATTAGGCTTATCAACAGCCAATCAGGAGCGTCGTAAGGGACTGGCCTAGACATCAAATGCACGGCTGATGTGAATCTACTATAGTAAACAGTTACCTGACAACGATGACAGTCCACCTTGTGAAGCACTAATTCCATCTCTACTGACCTGCGAAAGAAGAGAGAATTGTTAAATTATTACTAAATACGAGATAATTGGGTTCAAGAAATTTTATATTATATTTGAAAGTATTTGAATTCAAGCCTAAACAAGTAAAAAATGCGCCGAAGTTTCTTTAGCGCGATCGAGTTTTCTGTCCCGTGGTAGCCTCAGCCACAGTCCGGTGTTGGCATATGTTGCTGCCAGGAGTACGATTGTGGCTAACGTTAACCTTAACTTTAATAAAAACTACAGAGGCTAGAGGGCTGCAATTTGTGATGATTAATGATTGGAGGGTGGAGGAACAACACACCAATTTGCAGCCCTCTTGCCTCAGTATTTTTCAAGATCTGAGGGCGACGGACAAACAAAGATGGCACAATAGTTTTCTTTTACAGAACACTAAAATTGACAAAAAAATTTAAAAACGATCCAAAATCATAACTAAAAACTGACACACCAGTGAATGACACCCAGTTCTTAAGTAACAAACGTGTGAGATATATATATAATATATATATATATATATATATATATATATATATATATATATATATATATATATATATTTATATATATATGTAATATATTTATCGTGTATTCTTTTGTAAGGAGGAGAAAATCTACCAAACAGCAATATGCTTATTTTATCATACTTCTTGGCTGCACTTGAAGCTGCAACGCCGTTCAGTTTAGTACTGTTAGATCAGCCTTTCTTTCGCTCTTGTCTAAATTGGGTAGCTAATAATAATAATAATAATAATAATAATAATAATAATAGACTACATCTTTACTTGTTTATAGAACCTATTTCATTAATCTTTGTCATAGCAACCGACTGGAGAGAGAGAGAGAGAGAGAGAGAGAGAGAGAGCAGAGAGAGAGAGAGAGAGAGAGAGAGAGAGAGAGAGAGAGAGAGAGATATTGCATTTGTTTATCATACCGACAAACGAAGCCTCAGAAGCCCTCAAAATGCCATGATCCAAAACGATTTCTATTACGAAAGCACGATGTCCACTTTTCATGTTACATAACGCATGACGCAAGAGGCAAGCTATTAAGATTGCCATTAATAGTGATGCTAATCTCGCTTATGACTCTATAATGGTTGCCATTCATTGCATCACTACTTTTATTAATATGGCTATTCTTAGAAGTTAATATTATTTCATGCTCCTATTAATAGTATAACTTCTGTGATATATCACGGATCATACGTAAACTGTCTATTTTGAATCTTCTTCAGCCAGCCAAGTAGCTCGCGCGCTAACTCTACCGGTGAAGGTACAAGGGGGTAAAGAAAGATTTCCAAAGCCCCAGCTAAGGCGACGCTCCGTTTACGTGAGAATCCCTATGACAGCTGTTTACTCACCCACCAAAGTACTCTTGTTCTCCGAGCAACCTCCATTTCCAGATTTGGCGAAAATCCGTACAGATGTTTGTTAGTGTTTCTTCTCGTTTGCTCTGCAGTAAAGCTCGCTATGGATCGGGTTACTTCAGCTGAGAAATCTCCCATCATTTATATATATATATATATATATTATATATATATTATATATATATATATATATATATATATATATATATATATATAAATGAGTCTATGTTCTTGTGCGTAGGCCTCTTAGTACTAAGAGTTCAGAAATATCCTCACTTATCAAGCAAGGGGGACACAGGTTCGATTCCTGGGCCAGGACGGGCGAATGGACAAAGTCAGTTAAAGGCTAACTGTGTCTAAGCCACCTTAGCTGCTTACCTTACCTTAGCGCGAAGCGTAAGACACAATCCACTAAAAAAGACGTTAAAATGTAAAATCATTCGTCTTATATATTTATTTGTTTGTGTTTATACACACACATCAAGAACGAAAACTCGCGAGAACTAAAAAAAAAAAAAAATTAAATAAAAAGATTAGAAAAGCAACAAAACTTTTGTTGGCTGCGACAAAGGGAAGCCCTAGAGTTTGCTTGGAGCAGGGGTGGTGCTTCGTGGCCAATATTGCAGGAGTGATAATCCTTTCTGTGCAAAACCCTTTGCAAACAGAAGCAATAGGAGACTTGCAACCTAGTTCGTTGAACCCTCGTATGCCAACGAGGGCTCAGAGGATTTTATTTCTGGTGATTAGGAATTCATTTCTCGACATAATGTGACTCTGATCCCACAATAAGCTGTAGGTCCCGTTGCTAAGTAACCGATTGGTTCCAAGCCACGTAAAAATATCTAATCCTTCGGGCCAGCCCTGGGAGAGCTGTTCATCAGCTCAGTGGTCTGGTGAAATTAGGATATACTTAACTTTGAACCCTCGTAGATACGTCGGGAATGAGGTTGTGTCCAAAAAACGAATACAGTACATTGGTAATGAGTCTGCTAAGAAAGTGACTCCGTTTCAGAGGAATTTTAGTCAATATTCAGGTTAATTAATGGTCAACTAACACAGTTTAGCCGAGACTAGTAAATAAAGTTCTACGGGTAGACAATAAATAACATTAATGCTATATGGGTAGAGAGAGAGAGAGAGAGAGAGAGAGAGAGAGAGAGAGAATATGTAATTTAGTCCGTATGCCAAGCGCTGGGCCTTATGAGGTCATTCAGCGCTGAAATGAAAATTGATAGTAAAACGTTGCCAAGGTGTAACAGGAGAGAAACCTTAAAGCAGTTGCACTATGAAACAATTGTTAGGAGAGGATGCAAAGTAAGATGGAAGAAAGAATCTGAAACGAGTCACAGTAACAGGAAATAGAGGGGTTGCAGCTAGGGGTCGATGGGATGCTGCAAATAGCATTAATGTCTACAGTGCACCGCGCGTGAGGTGCACTGTCGGCATTATCTCCCTACGGGGGTTATATAAGTAAAGAGTGACAGGAAGCATTGGTACAAAGGTATCACCGTGTAGCAGGTGAGACGCTAAGGCATGCTGTGAAATAAATATAATATATATATATATATATATATATATATATATATATATATATATATATATATATATATATATATATACTATATACATATATAAATTCTTCTGTTAAAACAGGATACATCTCAAGAAATAAAAGGCCCATTAAAACACCCTGTAGTGAATGACAGAAGAAGCTGCATTTGCAAAACATATAGTGTGAGATATGCCTTTAGGGTGATGCCTGGGATCACCGCTAAGACAACGTTGGTTCTGTCAATTGTCTTAATCTGCTTCATCGTTGCCTTGAGGAAGATGTTGTCTATGTGGTCAGAGTCCCAGGTTTCATTGGAAAGGTTGATCCTATTATCTTGTTATTTTATCAGTGATGATTCTACCATCTGACATTATGTATGTACATATATAAACAATATATAAATATATACATATATATATATATATATTATATATATATATATATATATATTTAATTCTCATGATATGAACATTACCAGTAAAACAAACGCAACATTAAAGATTATCGTAAAGTGTAATTAATGTTGATGATAAAAATCAGTACGGGCTATATGGTACACTGAAGTTGAAACCTCATCAGTTCAAACTTGGTGCAAATACTCTTCTGTTCAGCAAGCTGACACAAGTCTCACTTTTATATTTTATTTGTTATTCCTCTCTCTCTCTCTCTCTCTCTCTCTCTCTCTCTCTCTCTCTCTCTCTCTCTCTCTCTCTCTCTCTCTCTCGCAAATCCACAGTTATGCATATGTAAATACATCAGTACAGAAAGATTTCTTTACAGATTTATCTATAAATAAATATATGTACATATACATAACTGTGAATTAGTTTATCCCGTTCAAGACTCGTGCTATTATGAGTGTTTTTTTAATAATAATAATAATAATAATAATAATAATAATAATAATAATAATAATAATAATAATATAAAGTGTAACCTGTGAATGAAATTGTTCAAAAGAAAATTAATTAAAATAATATTATTCAACGAACAAATATAAACATGCCAAATTAATATCTTCTGACTTTCCATTCCCATAAATAAACTCTCAGACAGACAGACAGACAGACAGGCAGACAGACGCAGCGAATGAAAGAACGCGGTATTGATTTATTTCCATATACGGGTATATGCCCCAACTAGAGAGGATTGTCTGTGAAATGGGGGAGTAGGAGGGGGGGGGGGGGGGGAGTGGGTTCTTGTGAAATGGGGGAGTAGGGAGGGGGGGGTTGGGGGGGGGGGGGGGAGGGGTTGTTGGGGTTTAAGTTCTTGCAGTTTTTACAGGAAGCTGTGGACCAAGGTTGGATTGCTTGGATTAGCGTGGTACGAAGCAATCTGAGTCCATATTGACTCTAAACACAAGGAAAGTTCCTCAAGGAAAGTTCCTCAGGCTAAAATGTTGATGCATTCTTTTCATCCTGCTATGGGGCAATTTCAAGTGACAGCAATAGGAATTACATATTGCTACTCATATCCAGAAGATGAACATTGTTCATATAGAACAAGCCCACCAAAGGGACCATTGACTTGAAATTCAAGCTTCCAAACTAGAGGATAACACAGAGTGAGGATATCTCACTCATTAAAAAGAAAAATAAATTAATAAATATATAAAAATGTATTAAAATGCAAGGAAAATAGCATAAGGGTAGTATATACAGCATACAAAAACATATAAGTATTCTGGTAAATACAGCAAGAAGTTGACAGCAAAATTAAGTTAAGTATATCTTAGTTTAGCCATACCGCTGAGCTGATTAACAGCTCTCCTAGGGCTGGCCCGAAGGTTTAGATATTTTTACGTGGCTAGAAGTCAACTGGTAACTTAGCAACAGGACCTACAGCTCATTGTAGGGCCCGAACCACATTATATCGAGGAATTCATTTCTAACCACAGAAATAAATTCCTTTGATTCCGCGTTGGCAGAGCGGAGAAGCGAACTTGGACTACCTAATCGGTAGGCGAGCACGTAACCCACTCCATTCGTCCCACGAGGTACTGGGGCAATTGAAGATAGCATTACCTTTCTATTCAGATAATTCGTGGAAGATAATGCACTAGTGCGCTATAGAGGTACTGGTCAACCAGTACCGTTAGCCATACGGACAGGATAAAAACTTAAAAGTGCATGGAAAAATTGGAAATAAATAAGAGATTATAAACTAAACAGGAAGAAAGAGTACGAAAACTACATATACAATGTAACGGAATATGGACTAAACAAAAATATTCATATGAAAGCGGGAAAGTACAATGAATAAAAAAAGGCTAATTAATTCCACCAATACCTCTCTTTCACATTAATTGCCATGTGTCAAGATTGCCTTATCAGAAACATTAATATTCCAATAACACTGAAGAAAGCCGCATACTAGATCATGATAACGTATCGGCTAGCCTTTGTCATTTTGATTACTTTTCCTGGTATTTGAACTATCTATCGGCTATTTATTTTCTTGTAACGCGAGACTGTGAGACAGGTATGGCTCGCTAAATCAGGACACTTAGACGATGGAAGATTCTTCATTTCTGTTAATCTTAAGATTCCCACGAAGAGCTTTTATATTTTCCTCTTACTGTATTCACATTAAATGGCTTAAGTGTGTCTTAGTCCATATAATTCAAGAAACTGCCTGAGGTTTCAGAGCCGCTAGGATCATTGTTACCTTACTGCTACCAACCCAAAATGCATCGTTACTATCTTGGTCGAGGTGCAAAACTGACCATACATTACCCCCTTTGGATGGAAGTATTTCCACAGAGTATATAGTATATATATATATATATATATATATATATATCTATATATATATATATATATATATATATATATATATATATATATATATAATACATATATATATATATATATATATATATATATATATATATATATATATAAATATATACA
This sequence comes from Macrobrachium nipponense, assembly GCF_015104395.2. Lineage (NCBI taxonomy): Eukaryota > Metazoa > Arthropoda > Malacostraca > Decapoda > Palaemonidae > Macrobrachium > Macrobrachium nipponense. The sequence goes on from NC_061105.1 coordinate 28,526,046, forward strand.
CCAATATATTATATTTATACATATATATAATATATACTCACACATATGAGAGAGAGAGAGAGAGAGAGAGAGAGAGAGAGAGAGAGAGAGAATAACGCTCAGTGCAGAAAATTTATGTTCTTGCGTGAGAAGGCAGAAGAACTATCCCGTTGCTAACTGCACTTAATTTGCAAAGTTTTCTTATTCATCGCATAAAGCCGAGGAGGAGGAGGAGGAGGAAGCATATCAAAGTTTAATCATAAAAGTATAACTCTTCAGAATGAGCGATAGCAAGATGCAGCGGGAGAATTACTTTCAGAACTTTGAATTGCAGCTTTTTCTCTTAGTCTTCGCTCCCAATAAGAAGTAAGAAACTGGAGTAGAAATCAAGAGAGAAGAACCTCCTCACTGTTCCAGGGACAAGACAACTTTGAAGACGAGAAGATGAAATTTGTAGGGAAGGAATAACGTCGAAACTAAAGAGGTAAGAAGGGTTGTCGGAATATTGAAATGGCGAACGAATAATAAAAGAATGAAGAAAAAATAATTCTGCAGCGATGGACGATGAGGAAACTGGAGAAAGGAATGAAATTTAAAGTTTAAGCCAAAGGCTAAGCATTGGGACCTATGAGGTCATTCAGCAATGGAAAGGAAATTGAGAGAATGTAGGATGAAAGGTGTAACAGGAGGAAAACCTAGCAGTTGTTAGGAGAGGGGGATAGCAAGATGGGAAGAAATGTAATGTGGATGGAGGTACAGTAAAAGGAATGAAAGAGGTTGCAGCTAGAGGACGAAGGGACACTGCGAAAAAAACTTTTAGTCATGTCTACAGTGTTTGTTTGTTTGTTTGTATGGTGTTTTTACGTTGCATGGAACCAGTGGTTATTCAATAACGTGACTTCCGAACCACGTCGAGAGTGAACTTTTATCACCAGAAATACACATCTCTCACACCTCAATGAAATGCCCGAGAATCGAACTTGCGGCCAACGAAGTGGCACGCCAATGCCATACCGACCACGCCATTGAGGGGCTGATGCCTACAGTGTACCCCGTGAGGTGCACTATAATGGCACTGTTCCACTCCGGGGAACTGGAGAAAGGGAATGCTTATTGAAATGTTGCCCAAAAAGAGGGAAAATGTTGCAGAGGTGGAAAAGTGAAGAATGTAGGATTAGCTTGAAGTTAAACAGCTGAATACTGAGAAGATGGTACCGACTACAACTTTTTACGTCAAGTTCTTCTAATTCTGCTCAGTTAAGTTTGGGCATGGCACTCCCACACCCACAGGTGTGTGTATATATATATATATATATATATATATATATATATATATATATATATATATATATATATAATATGTGTGCATGTATAAATGAAGAGCATTCGCAAGTGATGAGTATAAAATACAAAATAGCCAGAAAAGAGAACCCTTAAAAGCTTGACTATTTCTAGCGCTTACTTCATTCTAATGATCCTGAAGATGTCAGTAAAAAGACGAATGCACCAGCACAAATAATTATAGATTCTATTTCATCACTCGTGGACTTATACACACAAATTCATATTCGTGTGTGTGTGCATGTGGCCGTGGATATCTTTCTGAATGATTGCCGTTCTTTCAAACAGCTTTGACATACATTTTCCTCAGGCTAAAATAATAATAGGTTATTGTTGATCTTTGGACAATCTAACCACCCCCCCCCCCCCCCCCTCAACATATCAGTCAAGTTTATCATAAACCGATACTTAAGAGCTATCTATTGTGATCCGTGTCACACATGAAGTACACAAACGCTTCTCGGAATAAATTACGTGACGACGCAGCCAAAGCCTCAAGTGGGACTTCAAAAAATTCCAAGTATTAATATTCACACTAGGATTATTTCCAATCCGGTCTTCTGTCTAAACCTACCCTTTGTATTTCACAGCGAGTGTTATTTTTGGACAATTACAAATACGCCCGTGTTAACATTTTTTTATACGTATCTTCATTTTTTATGTTTTTTTTTCAGTAGTGTTTAATTTTCATCAACAGTATTTGCGAATAGAGAGATTGGCTAGTCTTCTTTTAGTATAGATATTTTTCATAACCAAAATGTCCATAATTCATTTTTCATTTACTGAATTTTAAAACAATCTATTTAGGAGTCACGTGACAAATTTTATTAAAAAATATAGAGTTTGCTAAAAATAAATATTGAACTCATTGAAAATTCGTAATCTAAAACTCAACAGTAATTAATCATTCACACTGGGCACGCTATCAGATATTAAAACTGAAATAAAATCTTGAACATCAGCACTCAACGTCAGTATCGTTAACATATACAATATGTATAATAATTTGCGATAAATAAAATATTAACAAAAACTTTTAAATAACGGGGATATTATCTTTCGAGTCTTAAATAACGGGGATATTGTCTTTCGAGTCTTCTCACTCCCCATGGGGGAGAACTTCACTTATTGCCTTCTTCTTCTTCTTCTTCTTCGTCTTCTTCTTCCATCAGGCAAATAGGTTAACAAAGACGACTAGAGAGCCTGAACATGTCTTAGAAACACGGCGATTAAGAGGACAACTAATAGAAATATTTAAAATACTGAAGGGCATAACAAATTAGATAGTAACCTCTTTACGTTAAACGAAAACCAGACAAGAAATAATGGATGGAAACTAGAACTGAAGAGATACAACACATCTCAATGCGGGAACATCTTCACATATAAGATATGTGTCACATGGAATAAGCTACCACCAGAAGTTGTAAACAGCAACTAAACAGCAACAG
>NC_061105.1:28531316-28548816 GCF_015104395.2 Macrobrachium nipponense
ATACTAAACGAGTGTACATTTTTTTTACATAAATTACATACCTATACACTTTCGATAAATATGGTCAAATCTGCAGTTAATTAGGAGAGAGAGAGAGAGGAGAGAGAGAAGACGTGACGGAGAGAGAGAGAGAGAGAGGGAGAGAGAGAGGAGAGAGAGAGAGAGGCTCTTCGTCACTTTTCCTGAGCGTCAACTTGCAAAGGCATCATTTGCAATTCCCAAATCATTCCCCATAAAACGCGAAGCATGTCGGCAGCCATTATTGTGTATGCTGAATTGTGTATGCTGGTGCCTGCGGCGTAGTTCATGCTGGCGTACGCCCTCTTACTCCATATTGATTCATGCTGGCGAAGAATGTCCACAGGAGAAAGAGCGTGTGCAAAAAAAAAAAAAAAAAAAATTCACAGACACCAGAACAAGGGAAAATCACAGTTCTGTACATGTATAGATAAATGTACACAAAACATTGCTTCATAAACAAAATCTCGCCCTCTTCGAATATACACATAAATGGACAAACTAAACATTCCCTGTCACATACAAACAAATAAACATCGGCATTCAAACAACGCTGTTATAAACAAATACATTCTTGCCCTCTATACGTGTGCACATAATCAAATGTACACAACAACCTTTCTCTCTCTCTCTCTCTCTCTCTCTCTGTAACGCATTACCCAGCGAACCCCCAAAATGAAACCTATGGCCGAGGACGTCATGTTTAATGGAAGCCAGCAGCTACACTATCCATTCATTACGACCAGACGTTGATGCGGACAGCACCGGTGGGACATCCTCCCTGGACTGCAGCCACGCGAGCACACTTCTCACTGGTGGCCTCAGTTTGCTTTTACGGATGAATGGTAGGTAAGCGAATAATAATAATAATAATAATAATAATATAATAATAATAATAATAATAATAATAATATATATATTATTAATATAAGATACAATAAAATAATAATATTACAATTAATATAATAATTATATTATTTATTACTGCCAATAATAATAATAAATAATAATAATAATAATAATAATAATAATAATATCATTATTATTATAATTATTATTATTATTATTTCAAGGATGTCTGTTAAGTACACATGAAAAATAATATCAAATAATTTATATCCTAATATCAATAACATACATAACAACATCGATTACAATATGGCTGTAAGATATTACAGCTGCAACAATTAAAAGATAAAAAAAAAAAAAATCCCACTCACCACCGCAGAGGGAGATGACTAAACGCGTGGGTGGACGGTAGGGGTTGAGGATAGATTGAATCCGCACTCACTCTCCCGCAAACACCCCCCCCCCCCACCCCCGCCCCGCCGGAGCCCGTTTTGGTTGGTGAGGGTTGGGGGGCTTGTGAGCAGAGCAGGGCAGGGCAGGGCAGGGCAAGGGCCAGGGCAGGCAGGGCACGGCGGGGTGGGGTGGGGGGATAGGGGGGATTTAACTCGGTTAGGCTGAGGTGACTCGGCCGACACGATCAAGTTTCAAGGGACGTGCTGCCCTTGGATACCTGCAGCTTTATGTACGCGATTCCCTTTGACAGCTCAGACGCTATGGGATCGTCCACGATTCCGGTAGGAAGGTGGAACGCCCGCCCAACTGTTTATATATATATATATATATATATATATATATATATATATATATATATATATATATATACACACACACAAACGCTCGCACACACACACACATATATTATATGTGTGTTTGTGTGTCACTCACGTTCATACTTTCGCTACTGAACCGTGGCAGAATCAAGTAAATATCACTTCCAACTGCTTCTTCCTTACTCCATTCTGGCTGCGACTCACGCCACTCAACTACCTACCAGGCATCATATTCCCTGCTCAGGTCAACAAGGTATACCGGACTTTCTAGGAAACAACTGTGAAATCGCTTCTCCCCGCCCAGGATCGATCTCGTGTTTCTTGCTAAGACTACGAGATTTTGGTAAGGTTAATATTACCCTGCCTTGAAAACCTACAACAGCGTCACTTAACCTCGCAAGAAACCTTAGCAATCTGGTGTCAGCGGCAAAGGATCATAATGAAGGCTGAAGTTCAACAGAGTAGTCAAAAAAAAAAAAAAAAAAAAAAAAAAAAAAAAAAAAAAAAAAAAAAAAAAAATCTGAGTTTTCTGTACAGTGTAAAATCCAGTATGAAACTCTCAGCCACTGCCTGGTGATGGCATGTGATGTTGGCACCTACAGCGGTGACAGACCCACGATCATGACTAACCTGAACCATAAATACAATAAAAACTACTGAGGCTAGAGGGCTGCAATTTAGTATGGTTGATGATTGGAGGGTAGATGACCAACATACCAATTTGCAGCCCTCTAGCACCAGTAGTTTTTTTATGTTTGAGGGCAGACCGACTTTCAAATATTCAGTAGTTTTCTTTTACAGAAAACTAAAAATAAACCTAAGAAAAATAATCCTTCGATTTAGAAAGATGAAGTCACCCACAAAACTCCCACGAAGTCATGAACAATCTATTTTACCTTAAAAGCAACGGATCGGTGCCAACTTCAACGGAAGAGGAGCTCGTAAGGTACCACTCCCCCCCAAAATACCTACAGTCATAATGACCGGAAGTCCCGTGGCACCATTCTTTAGGTCCTTGCGAAATATTAACTTATTTATACGTCTGCTTTTCTTAGTGCTTTCGTTTCTCACTTTTATATTCTATGTATTCTGTGGATTTTTTAATAATAATAATAATAATAATAATAATAATAATAATAATAATAATAATAATAATAATAATAATAATAAAGTAATTTGTCTTGTTGAATAAGATCACTATTTCGACCACATTCCATTTTGCTTAATGTTTAATGACAAATGGAAAAATAATAATATCAGCGATTTCATTCAACGTCATAACTTAAATCTTCCCTATTTTTATTCCAGAATTCGGTCTCTCTTTTCCTCTCTCGTTGAAAGAGAAGACTGAACATGCTGGCATGTATATTTTTTCTCTCTCTCTCTGGTTGCCAGTAAATACGAATTGGTGCATAGTTATCCAATTTCATATCGTTCTCCATGAAGGCACTCTCTAAATATACTTATGAGTAAGTGTCAAGCATTATAAACTCTCTCTCTCTCTCTCTCTCTCTCTCTCTCTCTCTCTCTCTCTCTCTCTCTCTCTCTCTCTCTATGTTCAGATGTTAGCATTAATGAATATAAACACTGTTCCAATGTTGACAATAGTGAATTTAAACCTCTCTCTCACTCACTCACTCACTCTCTCTCTCTCTCTCTCTCTCTCTCTCTCTCTCTCTCTCTCAACAAAGCCCCATGACCTCGCTGACGTCATTCCGTGACGTCATGCGGCGCCCAGAGCGAACATTATCCTCATCAGACCCAACAACTTGCAAGTCACACCAACAGTCAGACCAAACGTGCAAATCCTCCTCAGCAATGGATGGGAGGATTCAGGTCCGTCAGGGATAACAATGAAAGCTGAAACACAGGAAAACACTGGGACAACGAGAGTATAAGAAGAAAGGAAAAAAGGTATAACTTATTTTTGTCTTACACAAGTGTCTCGGCTGCCTGCCCATCAACGTTATCTGAGGACCTCTGCTGATGATTTATGTATGTATGTGTACGAATGTATGCATGTATAATGTAGATATGTGCATATATATACATATATCAATGCATACTTAAAATGATAAAATATATAAGGGCGATAAGCAAACCGAGAGAGATTAAGAATCATTCACCGATAAAAGGGTGATGAGGGACGGGTCATTTGGAAGCCATGATGTCACCTCTGAGAGAGAGAGAGAGAGAGAGAGAGAGAGAGAGAGAGAGAGAGAGAGAGAGAGAGAGAATGATGCTGAGGATGACTCACCTAAACAAGCAGCTACAATGTGCATGTCACTATCACCTCATGATTAGCTTAGCCTTGTTGATGGCGTTGGGCTTGATCGAACTACCGAAATTAACGTAGCATTCAGATAACGCTCGGACATTTGTTTGGTTAAAATTTAATCAGCGAGAGAATACTGTTGACAGGTGCAACAACAGCTGATTAAAAAAGCTGAGCTTTGTTTACCCTTTAACAAAATAGGTTTAGCCATCATTACCACGGGGAAGACGTGGGTGGAGTTGCTCCTGGGTACATCAATGACGTCCTCTTTCCTCCTGATTGAGGAAGGGCTTCAGCCGAGTGGCTTTCATGCACTTTAACCTCAGTAGGACACATACTACAGGAGGAAACGGTGGGATGCCCTTCCGAAATCCATCGTCCGTGTACACCAAGTGCTTTCCTATCCAACTTGTTTCAGTTTCAAATTTTTTCAGTAAATCTGCATTCATTCACATCAGCCTGATCGGAGCATTCCAAAAAGGGGTCGGGGTTGCGGGTCGCTGAGTTCCCTCATATGCCACCTTCATCGGCCACATAAATACAACACAAGGTAGTTTTATATATATATATGTATATGTGTATATATGTATATATATATATATATATATATATATATATATATATATAACATACATATATAGTAAACTTAAGATTGTTATATAATCTTATCATATTCAATTAACTGATAAGAGTCCCAGAAGATGTTATAAATGTGTTATTACGAAACGTCCCAATAAAGAAAAATGTAGATATTGGCCTGTTACCTTAAGTCAACCCCTGATTATATATATATATATATATATATATATATATATATATATAATATATATTATAATAATATATATATATATATATATATATATATATCTATATATATATATATATATATATATATATATATATATATATATATATATATATATATATATATATATATATATATATATATATATATATATATATATACACACATACTATGTATATATAAATATATATATATATATATATATATATATATATATATATAGTATATATATATATATATATATAATAAAACATAATATTCTAGAAAAGAATAGAATACACTCTATATATATATATATATATATATATATATATATATATATATATGTAATAGAATAATAAAATGCACTGTATATATATTATATATATATATATATATATATATATATATATACACACACATACAATTCCCTGAATCACTCTAACATGTAATCCAGTGTTATTGGAAAAAAAAACGACAAATTGACATTTTAATCTACTTGTGTTGATTTCAGTTCCCGCAGTAACAAGGGATTAGGTACATCATGTTGGGCAAAAATTACCTATAAAACCATTTCCGTTTAGGGCGACTATGCTGTCAAATTTCACGGATGCTTGATGTATATTGCACGTCGATCCCCGTCATAACAGAATTATCTATCGGAGCTCGTATCATTCCAAGCGTTTTTGGGGGCGGAGTAACAAAGCTCTTCGCTGAATAAAAGTTGACAAATGGAACTATTTTTCAGATATAGGGATTAAAGAAATTGTGTTGCAGAGCGAGTGCAGTTGCATCACAATAAGCGTGGCCGAAAATGCTATTGAAAAAAAAGGGGGGTATCAATTTCCTGGCTTATACAAAAGTTTAAGCTCCTCAATTCATGACAATTTGTCCCGAACGGTCTTTTAAACGAATGTGTGATTGCATTTCTCATATAATAAAGTCATGTTTTGCGTTAATGGTCGGTAATCTCCGCGGCACTTTCCTGCTTATTCAATGAACACCGAATAGAAGTGATACAGCCAATATAATTTGATGCTATTTCCGTCTCTTTGGAAGAGAGGATTTGCATCGAACATTTTACATGGTTTTTGGAGAATACTTTCCATCTGTCTCCACTGGTCCTTTAAGCTTCCTGTACTTTTTCAGAAATGCATTCACTTTATTATTCCAATTCATTCTATATTTTTAATCTGCTTATTTCTCTCTCTCTCTCTCTCTCTGACATACAATCATTATTAAACCAGTTCATTAAGTACTTTTTATTTTACTCTCTCTCTCTCTCTCTCTCTCTCTCTTATACACACACACACACACACACACTCAGACATACAAACATTATTATTCCAGTTCATTCAGTATTTTTTCTGTAAATCAATCTCTCGCTCTCTCTCTCTCTCTCTCTCTCTCCTCATCCAGTCTTTATCTCACCCCAGGAAGTTGCCATATTAGGCTTTCGACTGCTCCATAGCCTCTACATCACAGCCTCCCACAGCTTGTGAGCGGAGAAAATCCTCCGCTTCGAGGTACCCCCTGACGACACAGTCCTCTCTTTGGAGCAATTATTTTCTACCGTTCAATTTCATTCTCGATAGTCGAGGCTACGGGAAAAGGAAGCCCTGATTAGATTCACGGAGAGGTCCAGTTTCCGACATGTATCCGGATCCGAACGAGAATTCAGACGCTGAATCGAAACTGTATACCCAGGAAGTTCTTTATACCGAGCCTCAATGACATTTTGCGAAAGAGAGATCCGGATACGGCCGTATTCTAATAACGTCGCATTAGCGTTGGCAGAGGGACGTGCCGTCTCTGAGTTCTCTAGTTTTACAAGTAATGGTGCCGCATTTTCAATAGCCTGTTGTGTACCCCACATTATGCAATAATATTGCGAGCCAATTTTATTCATCTGTTTATCTGGGTTCCTGCTTTTTACATAATGCTTTGCGTCCTTTGCATTGATTCTCTCTCTCTCTTTCTCTCTCAAGCATTATAATATATATATATATATATATATATATATATATATATATATATATATATATATATATATATATATTCTGGTAATCCTCTTAGGCACGAGGATATGTAAATTCAACGGTATTCCACTTAGGAAAATGAAAAGTTTCTCTCAGATAATACCCAACAGTTTCGTCCTCCAATGAGACCTCTTCTTATTTTCTTATGGGAATACAATTGAATATATATAGTGTATATATATATATATATATATATATATATATATATATTATATATCCCCAAGGAAGAAAACCACTTAGACCCGTTTCGGAGAAAACTATTGTGCATTTGTTGTCGCAAGCAATGAATGAGGTAGCTATATATATATATATATATATATATATATATATATATATATATATATATAATATATATATATGTGTGTGTGTGTGTGTGTGTGTGTGTGTGTGTGTGTGTGTGTGTGTGTGTGTGTGTGTGTGTGTGTGTGTGTGTGTGTGGTGTACATATAAACTGGTACAATATAATTTAATTACATAAGCGAGTCAGACATCAGATTTCAAAAATAATCTTCCTCTCCGATTTAGAATCAGGCCTGAAGTTCTCTGAACCACCCCCTGCTTACCAAATATTGGCACGGAAATTCTCCCTCATAGGTATTATCTGATTATATTACACTCAAGCGTTGTCACAAGCATCACACTATTCTCAAATAAGTACACATCACCCTCGACACACTCACCCCCCCCCCCCCCCCCCAGCCACCCCCCCCCCCCCCCCCAGCATTTTATTTAAGTCTGTGCTTTCAAAACATCCTCCAACTGCCCCTAGAAACATCCACCCACCTCTCCCCCCAAAAGGGGGCCATACCCCAGCCCCAAAACATGCGAGATTGCGGAAGCTTGAGCGAATAGCCACATCTCTGCATGCTCAAAGATGCTTGGCTTGATGCGTGTAAAAGCACGCGCCAACCTTTCACTTTGCCAAAAAAAAATGTGCTTGTTTATTCAGCAAGAATGCATATCACGGGGTATTTATGCTTAGGTCTTCACACGTGGGGAAAAAACCTTGCCAGGAATTGTGCCGGGTTTATTCAGCTAGAATGTATATCGTAGGGTTTTGAAGCTCAGGACTTAACTCGTGGGAAAAACCAGGCCTAAAATGTTAGTTTCATGATTAACTTCACTTTTAAAAGAGAACAATTGCATTTAATTCAGCGTTCACTAAACAACTTAAGAGAAACGTTGCGTAGAATTCAACGTTTTCAGGCTTCCCTATTTGTAAACTTTACTAGGAACTTGACGTTGCCCTAACGATGCTGCGTAACGAGAGGTTACCAAGGAAATGAGAGTTAAGCTCAACTTTTGAGGCTTTGTAAGGAGTTCCGCAACAAACTTTAGAACAGCAATCACCCGTTCCATTGTATTTACTCTCTCTCTCTCTCTCTCTCTCTCTCTCTCTCTCTCTCTCTCTCTCTCTCTCTCTCTCTCTCTCAGGAGGCAGAAATCTAGGGTTCGATCCTCCCCCGTCGCGAATGTGGCTCCGTTGTCGAAACAGTGAATTATGTACCCGGTGATCAGTCAGCTACTGCAAGTTCCGCTCGTGAGAGAGAGAGAGAGAGAGAGAGAGAGAGAGAGAGAGAGAGAAGAGAATCAGTCGTGGGTGACCAGGGTTGCTCCAAAGTATGTTTCATTACATACCTGAAGAGGAGAGGACCTTCACGAGGTAATTATCGGCTCATGGCGTGAAACCATTCATCAGTTTCTCTCTCTCTCTCTCTCTCTCTCTCTCTCTCTCTCTCTCTCTCTCTCTCTCTCTCTCTCTTCATAAAAGAGCAAAAGCTCTTATATTCCTTTTCGGATTTTATTTTTTATCTAATTGTGACTTATACATCAAACTAGTGATTACTGTCAGTGCATCAGACTTTTTAAATCTAACGAAATAAACACAAGATAAATAAAATCAGATATTACATTCTTTGAAAATAGGATCTTTTCCACTGGAGTGGTATATATGTATGTATACTACTGTTTTATGTAACTGGTGTGTGGATAATTAATGGGAGTAAAACTAAAGTTCACAGCTGACGGGACGGATTGTTTGAGTACCATTCGCGGCGTAAGAACCGGAAGGATGGGAAATGTAGGGATGCGTTTATTGTTTGTGAAAGAGCGATCAGTGATCACCTGGAGAGAATGGAGGGAGATAGCTTGCCGAACAGTGTATAATCCTGAAGTGATAGGAGGCTGTAGGGTAAGAAGACCTAGAAAAACCTGGATAGATGACGTGGGAGTTACTTTGTAAAATAACGTCTTCTTATCCAGAAAAAAACAGGGGAGAAGAAGATGGATGTGGCAGAAATGAGAATGCTTAGGTGGATGTCTGGGGTGACAAGAGAGGATAGGATCAGAAATGACTACATAAGGGGGTCGACTAAGGTGGTGGAAGTATCAAAGAAAGTGCAGGAGGGGAGGCTGAGATGGTATGGACACCTGTTGAGGAGAGATGAGGACCACGCTGGGAGACATACTATGGGGATGGAGGTTCAAGGAAGAAGAAGAAGAGGAAGACCAAGAAAGAGGTGGAAGGACTGTGTGAGAGGAGACTTACATGAGAAGGGATTGATGAGGCAGAAGCGCAAGACAGAAATAGATGGAAACAGCTGATCCGAAACGGCGACCCCATATAAAAATGGGAACCAGATGGGAAGAAGAAGATGATCCAGAGAACGAACGAGTGCGTGTGCAGGACAGAGGTGAATAATAGTGTAGGGTGGTTGGATGTGATACTAATGGGTCTTTAGTGCATATGTATGAAGCTGGACATATTAAAGTACCAAGTAGCAGTGACCGTTGTTTCGTTCATTCTCGGAAACCACCCCGTGCTCTGGGAAACGGGCATGAAGGAAAATATATAAATTCACATTTACTGCTTGATTGATTATATGTTGCTGTCTTCTCTCTGTTTTCTCCGCTGCATATATTTTCTGGAAGCTTCATTTATAAGAATAACAAAGAATTTATATGCAATTAGATTTTTAATGAATAAATAACGACCCTCACTGACTTTGGCAGGTTGACTGACCTTGGAAAGTAATGCTGCTTTCCCTTTGTTTGCTGCAAATGAAGTCTTAATTATTTCTCGTTTCGTTCTTTCTTTGTTTCGGGAAAATTGCAGCTGGCAATTTGTAGAGGTTGCCAGTTTTCCCAAAACAACGAACATTATAGCTACAGTCATGACAATAATCAACTTTGTTATGCAGCACCTGCAGTGTGAGTAGAAAGGGTTTACGTCCTGTTGATGAGATTTTAGAGTAGGCATGAAGAGCGGAAGAAGTGGAACGTTTCCTGCACAAGGAGCTCTTCAGAGATTCAGAAGTGAAAACATGAGCGTTGTAGTGACTGCTGGCTTGTCTTTGTCTTGAGCCACAGACAAAGGGGAAAACTTTATTATTATTATTATTATTATTATTATTATTATTATTATTATTCTGAAATAACGAGCAAGCCTAACCCTAAGTATTATTCGCCTGCGATCAAGATGTACCACTTTTTTATGTAGTGTCGTAAAATTATAAATGCGCATGCATATGCATGAGTAACTGCGAAAGCATTAACAATATGCCTCCTAAATTCATTCATGAATCTCATTCATATATTCAAAGTGTATCAATATATGTCTACACCCGGAACTACTATCAATCAGCTGGACATTGCTACACCCTTGATCTCTCGGTTGGGGAAGTAGTGCCCATGCCTTCGGCCTCTCGGTGTTAAATATCAAGCCTTAACCCTTTGCAAATAAGACTTGAGAACCTATACTTCCGTTGCCAATACAGTTGTGAGAGAGCTCAAGGATCTCGCTTGATTTATTGTCTGACAGATATGAATTAGGAGGGTGGAAAGTACGGTTCAAAAAGGCAAGGTTACAGCGAGAGAAAACTGCGGTTTAATAATCATAGTTTTCAGTGAAAAAAAGGTCAAGATCATATCAAAAATAGAAGAAAGTAAATGGTAAAAACACCAAGATTATGGATCTATTTATGTTTCCCATATTTTGTGTTTATTGTCATGACTCATAATATCGTATAATATGCAACTTTAAATTCTTGAATTAGATTCGAAATGAACAACTCCAGCTCCCAATACCATAACCGCAAATGAAAATCATAGGACAACAATGTGCATTATTGCAACTGAACTCCAAATAATTATTGTAATAAAAAAATAAATATATTAATTTCTAAAACAAATGGGCATAATTTTATATCTAACCGCTGTCCAACGTTGCTGTGGAAAGAATGCAGCAAATTAACCACTCAATAATTCCTCGGTGGGGTTTGGGTGTGAACACGGTCTCTTTCTCATACCATGGGCGTGGGGCCAGCGGCCTCATCCCAACCTCCAGCTTATTCGGGACGCGTGATAAAATCTAGTCAAGTTGAGCCTCATTTCACCATCGATAATTAAAATAAATACGCTATATTCTATGAGAATATTTTTCTGTACTGTTTAACACGCACATTTTCATTCTATTAAATAAATCATAAATATCCCATCATAAAAATTCTTGTATCTATAACAACGAAAAACGCCCTTTTCAAGCCGTTTTAGGCTTTTCCACAGACCTTTCCTACACGCCCCCTCCCCCCCCCCCCCCCCCCAACAACAACAACAACAAAGTAGTTTGTAAGCTTAGAATATCTTAAGTTTACCAGACCACTGAGCTGATTAACAGCTCTCCTAGAGCTGGCCCGAAGGATTAAGATATTTTACGTGGCTAGGAACCAGTTTATCATGGAATCCGAACCACATTATATCGAGAAATGAATTTCTATCACCAGAAATAAATTCCTCTGATTCCCCGTTGGCCGAACCGAGTGCAGCAGATCTAAAATGCCTGATTTAAATGGAAATGAGCCACCGTGACGAAAGAACAACGAACAGACAAAAACTAGGAGGAATGCAAGAAGAACGCGAACGCCCACTTCACAGACGCGAGAAACCCAACGCTCGGAGATAAATCCTCTCTTTTGCTTATAAGAGAAACCCCCTTCCATTTCATCCAGGGACCTGGTCACATATCTTCCAGGCAGGATGAAAGGGCACCCGCGGGACTAAGTGACAGGGGGACGGTTGCCCTTAAATTGCATTTTTATGAGAGAGAGAGAGAGAGAGATACTTTTATAAGTAAATTTTTCTCAAGCGTAATAAATAGTTGCAAGAGGATGTTAGAATAACCATTCATTTCACAGGTAAAATTTCTGAGAGAGAGAGAGAGAGAGAGAGAGAGAGAGAGAGAGAGAGAGAGAGAGAGAAGAATTTCCGGAAAGAGAGAGGGAGAGAGTAAAGGCAAAAATGCGAATGGGTGGACGGAAAGGAATGCACTTTGCATGTAAAATGTCATTAAAAAGACGGAGGGGAGAGAGAAAAAGTGAGCCAGTTCACATACACTGGGCAAGATATACGGTCACGACTTAGCTGGATGCGCTCTCTCTCTCTCTCTCTCTCTCTCTCTCTCTCTCTCTCTCTCTCTCTCTCTCCAGCTTTAAACGTCAAATTACAGACATATTTCCAACTGCCTAAAATTCTCCCCTTTACCATTATTTCAGTATGCAGTCTTTTTTTTTTCTTTCTTTCTTTCATACGAAAAAGAAACCACAAGACATCCTTCAAGAAGCAATCAGGTACAATACGCAACAGCGATTTCACGCATGCGTGATAGTTCTCAATGAGGGGTGTCGCGTTGGGGGGTTCCTGTCGACACACGAATTGCTCTCTTGCAACCTGTTTCTGCTAGACTACACAATGTGGGTCACTGCGTGAAATATTTGCAGATAATAATACCTTTGAAATACTAAGCGTAGAGCATATCCTTCAACACCAAACCACCCCTCTCTCTCTCTCTCTCTCTCTCTCTCTCCTTGGTTCTGAGAAAGTAATTTGCTTCAATACTGCATAACTCTGAAAATGAAATAAGACTGTTTTTGCAACTTCGTAAATATGGACAATTTGCAATAAATATGCTTATGCAAGTTGCAGGTGATTTCGACACTGCTATAATTACTATTATTATTATTATTATTATTATTATTATTATTATTATTATTATTAACATACCAGGCAGGGTGATTACAATAGGTGGGTTGGTCGGTAGGCTGAATTTTAATCAGTCACCACCCCACGACTAATTAAAATAATTACCACAATAACAATAACTTCAACACTTCTGAAGAGACATAAAAAATGGAACACAAAACCCATCAAGAAGTCCCCGAAATAAATCTGCCAACCTGGAACCGCTGACAAATTCATCAGGAAACTTGGAACACAAGAAATCTAATTAAGAGAATTAAAAGCATTACCGCTGTGCATGTTGCTAATAGCAGGAGGGAACATCTAGTTCTCATTCCAGACTTTACCAAAACAAGATAGAAAAAAAAAAAAAAAAAAGGGGGTGGGGGTGAAGAATAAGTCTCAGATTAAAGGACAATACAATTTAGGACGGGCCTGCTCATTACACGTTGGTGCGGAGTGGTCTGCGTGGGCGAGCATGCTTGTATGTACGAGTGAATATATATATGTATATACATATATATAAATGTATAGTTTATATACTATATATATATACATATTTTATATATATATATATATATATATATATATAATATATATATATATATATATATATATATATAATATATATATATATATATATATATATATAATATATATTATATATATATATATTATTTGACAACGGATTATAGGGATTGCTTAGTGGTAGGTCGTCCAAGTATTAGCTATACTACACAATGCAGCCTCTTAACTTCCCTGAATGGGTCGACCAACGGTAGAGCGAATGTATATTGCACAGCCCTGCAACGTACCGTGTACGTGCGCGTGATCGTGTGTGCGCAAAGGAGGTGGGGGGGTGGGGGGGGGGGGGGTAGAAGACAGATGTACGGGCACACACCACAATTTACAAATATTTCCACGAAGTCTCATGTATAATTGTAAACACTACATGGAAGGTACCGTATTTCGTATTACCCTCGGAAGAAATGAGAGAGAGAGAGAGAGAGAGAGAGAGAGAGAGAGAGTGGGAGACGAGAGAGAGAGAGCACATACAGGGAGCAATATTAAAGGAAGGACGAAAATGAAACCGAGATATGTAGCTCTTAAACCTCTTTCACGTTTTCCTAGGCATTCACCACATTTTCCATGAAAGTGGAAAAGTCTTCATCCCGGAAGGGAAAAATATTTTTCTTCCCCAACCGCCTGCATTGCAAAAGTAAACGATGGTATGGTATTTAATAGAAAAAATATATATATAAATATATATATATATATATATATATTATATATATATATATATATATATATAATACATAATTTGGAAATGGTTTGGCACCGTTGACACAATCCGTCCTGTACCTTGCCCCAGAGCATTTTATTACCATGGAAACCCGACTAGTGGCGTTGAACAGCCTTGGAAGAAAAATCGTAGTGAGAGAGAAGGAGAGAGCAAAAGTGTCTGCCAATTATAGTGCAGTATCATAAATATGGCAGTGCCAGGTATCGGTCGTTAATATTCCCTGCAATCAACAATACAACCGAGTCATGCACACGCGCGCGCGCCACACACACACACACACACACACACACACATATATATATATATATAATATATATATATATATATATATATATATATATATATATTATATATATATATATGTATGTATATATCAATTCAAGCTACAAAATGTCCTTTAATATCTAAATTCACTTTACCTCCCAAATGATATATTTTCATATATGTACCGAAGGGGAATTTTTTTTTTTTTTTATTGATAATAATTTCGATCCCCCTGGAATCGAACCACCGTCCAAGTGGACGGGGGGGGACGAAATCAGGACAGTCAGTGACGCTATCCAATCAGCCAAACAGAGACGCTATAAGTTCATATCGATTCTGACCTTACAAATCACCCTCGATCTCGGTGCTTTTGTAATTAGAATCGATATGAAAACCCCGTCTACCATGTTAGCCAATTCGAGCGTTTGACAGCACGTAGCCTTTTGTTATGAATAATTATCACATCGAACCGTGATCCATTTATATATCAATTCAAGCTACAAATGTCCTTTAATATGGTAAAGTGAATTTAGATATTAAACGACATTTGTAGCTTGAATTGATATATAAATGGATCACGGTTCGATGTGATAAGTTCATTCATATATTATGTATATAATATAATATTAATAAATTAAAAAAATATCATATATATATATAATATATATCTTATATATATTTAAAATTATATTAGGTTTATGTATTATTAGTCATATGTGTATTTGATATATTATATATATGTATATTATATATAATATTATATTATTTATATTTTATAATTTATATATATATACATATATATATCTGTATATATATATATACATATATATATCTGTATATATATAATATACGTGTATGCATATTATAGATGTAGTTCCAAAACTACACGTAACAAATAAATGAGCAGAAAGCAACTGGAAAGGAGAAAATTACACACTGGGAACCAGGCACTTTCGTGTGTTACGTCCACATCGTAATTTACGCAATTCACGAGAGAGTTTCGTGCCCAGTCTTTCATCTTCTCCTTTCACAGTGGTTTTCTCGTGCGTGTGCGTGTGTGTGTGTGTGTGTGTGTGTGTGTGTTAAGGGCATTCAGTGCTGAAAGGGGAATTGACGGTAAGGACGTTACAAAAGTGTAACATGAGGAAAACCCCGCAGTCTGCACTATGAAACATTTGTTAGAAGCGAGTAGAAAGTTTGGATAGAAGAAAGAGAATATGAACGGAGGTAAAGTAGAAGGAATGAACGAGGTCGCAGCTAGGGCCCAATGGGACTCTACAAAGACCCTAAAGTAACGCCTGCAGTGCCCACTTGTGGCGCACTGTGAGGGTAAATGTGGCAAATGACTTGCGGAAATCCAAGGGGCCGGGATTGGACTGATGCATACTAAAAATACTTGCAAAAACTGCACCGGTAACAACGCCTGGATGCGCCCTCTTGGGGGAAATGCAGGTTGAGCTGAAAAGAAAAATGCAAGTCGAGCTAGAAACATCCAACCATTGGTTCCTCGAAATGAGACAACTCGCTCATGATTCACGTCCTGAAGAAGGGACTCGTTGGCTAACAGCCGTGTGTAAGCCTCGCGTAGGAAGAGGAGGAAGCCACGACGTCTGCGTGTTACAAAAGGAATGTTATCCCCACTGTAGGCGTGGGCAGAGAAATGTCGTCCCAATGGAATGATGCAATCTTTCTACGCCTAAGCTCATACCCTCTAATTACTGGGTGACCTTGGGCATGGCAGAGCCACTAATAAAAAAAGAAAAAAAAAGGAGGTATACGCATTCCATTTGGAATGCCACCAAAGGTTTATCTTCATTATCATTATATGTTTTATTATGATTTTTTTCTCATACAAGGTACGCGTAGCTTTTCAATAAAATAAATGATGGTGCATTGGTCGAGTTGAAAATATAGGGAAAAAATGTATATGTTCCTTAAACCATTAATGCTGATAGTATTTTGCATGTTCACTGCGTAAAAAGAGTTTGCAAGTTTATTCATGCATTATAATTCCACTCATGCATGCATGCATGCATGTATGTATATATATATATATATATATATATATATATATATATATATGTATATGTATATAAATATATATATATATGTATATAAAGATATATATATATATATATATATATATATATATGATATATATATGTATATATATATATATATATATATATGTATATATATATATATATATATATATATATATATATATATATATATATATATATATATATATATATATATATCTTTATATACATATATATATATATATATCTTTATATACACACACACACATATATATATATATATATATATATATATATATATATATATATATATACACACACACACATTATATTGTACTGAACCGTTCCTATGATAAGGAAAAAGAAGATAATAATCACTGTCATATAACTGCGTTGACGGCTGAATCCCTTCCTGGGTTTCAATATAAATAACTAAACGATATAATCATAAATTCCTTCTACCGAGTCTTCCTCATTTTCGCTGCCAGCAGCTCTGCCCCAGTAACTGCAGCAAACAGCAATAAAAATTCGCAAAAGTGGTATTTGTAGAAATTCGCCACAGCAGCTTAACGATTTCTCATTACAGCGCAACAGCGCTATGATAAACAGCTCTGTTTTGGCAACGCTCGTTCCTGGCATCGATTATCAGAATAACGTTCAGTGCATTAATATTAAACCTACATACATACACGATTTTACAAGAGAGAGAGAGAGAGAGAGAGAGGAGAGAGAGAGAGAGAGAGAGAGAGAGAGAGAGTCTCGTGGTACCACCTCTATGCGTACCTTACTACAATAGCCAGTTAGCCAATTGACTTTATTTCCTGATAGGGCTGGATAAGCTTTCCACTAAAGCCTATAAAATAACATCCAAAACAGAAGGTAGGGTATTGCTGTGGCCATTAAAATGTATATGTATGCATGTATTTATGTGTATCCATACATATGTATACACAAATATACAGTATATGTATTCATGTTTAAAACAAAATGTGTTGTACTCAGGACTATGCAGATATATCTTTACCTATTACCGAAGCTGAGCACGTGTAGATATCTAAGAGACTTCAGAGAACCACCTACGTACTACACTTCCTCATTTCCTCGTTGGACGAGTAGTTTTCGCACTCGGCTACCAGTCTGGTGG
>NC_061105.1:28553816-28576316 GCF_015104395.2 Macrobrachium nipponense
GGTGGATTTATACCGGGTAAAAACCCTTGTGGGGGGGGGGGGGGTCACTATCTAGGACCATCCCTTTTAAGTTCAAGAGCTTACCTGGACTGAGAGAGGAGAGAGAGACGGAAATTGCAAGCGCTCTCAAAAGTGGGTTTGGGTGTCAAGCGGTCGAATTGCTCGCACTTACTCCTCAGCGAAGATCCAAGCATGAACGCAAACATGACGAAGAGCATGTCAGTCTGAGCTCTTGTTTTCGCAACGTGTCCATGGTGTCTACTTCGTATTATGTAGCGAATTTGAACGATTCAATTATGATCTGATGCGGCGGGAGTTTTAGTCTTTTTAATTATGACCTGCCGTGGCTTTCTGACAGCTTGAATAGGTCACAAAATTGCCACTGTTAAAAAGAAGTTTACACTTCACTTTTTATAACTGTTTGAAAAAATAATCCAGTTTCCTGACATTTTAAGAGCACGCGTCACCAAACAATTCACAAACTTATCATAAACAGTTTTGCATGATAATGACCCAGTTTTCAAAGCTCAACGATGCATGAGCAAGAATATAATATGGCGTTTTACGTGGTAAGAATTCGCCTACTCATTCAAATAAATGTGATTTCGAGAATGATTTTACCCATCAATATTCGCAGTGATTTAGAAAGTGATAAGCTGTTACGTCAGCAAAAGTTAATATCTTGCACAACACCACAAGTAATTAACATAGAAGTTCCCTAAAAATTTAAAACTTTTTCGTATAAATATTCTCTGTAAGAACGAGACTTTCCCAGCAGGTCGTTCAGATTTCGGGAAAATCAATTCCACGAGCAAATGCCAAACTGCAGCAGTACGAGCCAAGCTCTCTAGACCGTGGTACGAGCTCAGTCGAGCTGTCTGGTGGAGAGGTTCCTGAGCGAAAGCCTCGGAAACAATTCCCAGTCGGGTCTCGGTCTCTCGCTGGAATGCGACACCGTGGCAGAGGACCAGGGGTTGTGGGTGGGGCGGTTGCCGAAAACAAGTAATAGTAACACTCTTGTTGCCCGGAAACCACAACCAGCTGTTCCACTGTTTGCAACGCCTCCCCCAAAACCCCTCCACCTCCATCTCTTTCCCTTCCTACCCCTCTCCCTCAATACCCCTACCTCCTCTCTAAACCCTGCTATCAAAACCTATCCCCTCCCATGTCTCTCCACTTCCTCCCTCAGTCCCCTCCTACCCCTCCCGCCCTCGACACTTCCCAACCCCTCCTGACCCCAACTTTCCCACTTCCTACCCCAATACATCTATCGCTCCTCATCCTCCTCCTCACAGAATTTCAGGAACCGCTCAGCCATCACCAAGTACATAAACAACCCTGTTGCTATCGCCGAATGATAAATGAAAGCTCACCGCCGAGCGAAGGCAAAGCGATCTTTTTTATCAGAGAATGTCGGAGACTCTAGAATAAGATAGAAGAGGCCAGAGCTGGGGCAAATTTTCCAGTTTTCCACATGAGTCTTTGGAACGGAAATGATTGGAGGACGCTTCCCAATGCCCTACATGGAGCAGTGCTTGAAACAACTGAAGCATTCAACGTCAAGAGCAATTTTATCCTAATGGATTTCAGGAACAAACTGGTGACAACGACAAAGGTCTTCTACGAAGAAAATAAAATCCAATCTTAAAGTTAATATATAAAAATTAATATATGTATATATATATATGTGTGTGTATGTAATATATATATATATATATATAGATTATATATATATATATATAATATATATATTATAATATATGTATATATATATATATGTAATTGCAATAATTATGATTAATTGATACACATATCTGCACGTAACTATGAGCATGCAACCTTCACATTCAATGTCATGTCAAAATAATTGGTAATCTGCTTGGATACCTCACTTAAGCCAATACAAAGTCACTATTTAGGCACACGTGTGCTCCTGCGCATGCCAGCGCGAGCGCTCGTCCGTGCATACGAACATATGCATGCTTCTTTCGCACACTAGTTGGGAGTTGGTTAATTACTAAAAAAAAAAAAAAAAAAAAAAAAAAAAAAAAAAAAAAAAAAAAAACACGTAGCTATACACGTGTCTGTGTATGACACAACCACATGCACAAACAGGTGCTTCTACTATGTGATGTAAAGGTGTCAGTTGCATTTTCAGTTTATTCAGAATAATCTTATATAATTCTGTTTGTTTGTTTGTATGGTGTTTTTACGTTGCATGGAACCAGTAGTTATTCAGCAAAGGGACCAACGGTTTTACGTGACTTCCGAACCACGTCGAGAGGGAACTTCTATCACCACGTATGTATGTATGTATGGACAATGATAAAACGTGCCTCGACTAGTACGCATGCATCCATTGATTTGTCGAACATGACTATTAGCGAAAACAGCCCGTACATCAAATGTGTCATGTATTAAAGAACCAAGGCATGACGTACCACTAGCCTGTGCGTATATACTTTTGCAAATTTACTGTTATTGCCTGTCACGCTGTGCAAGAGCAGTAACTCGTACAAAGAAACCCAAACGGCCGTAAATTACATTTTCATACAGTAAAGATGATAGATGTTAATATTTAAATGAAATACAAATCATGTTTTCTTTCATTGTAAATTATTTTCATCAGTAAAGAGACATAGTCTCTCTTCGAATATGCTTTGTGACGTCTGAATATTTTATTTACTGGAAGAGTTTTAACCGAGAATCCTCAAATACCTTTACGTCTTCGGATATTTTTAATTACCTATAATGATAAAATCCGAGAGAATCTATCTTGTTTGTCCTCCCCGGGTGACAGTAATGGAGACATAACACATCCACCCACCCCCTGCAAACCGGTTTGTCCGTTCCATGTAAGGCGAGGTAGGTAGGAGAACGGGAGGGTAGGGGAGATATCCACCCTTTTCTTGCAAACCTGTTTCTCTGCCAAGGACGGGGACGGGGTAGGTAGGGGTTCTAGTACGAGCGCCAACAAGATCGTTTTAAATATTCAGTGTAGTGACGTCAAACCTACTGTAATACTGGTGAGCAGACAATGCCAAAGGCCTTCATGAAACGTGAAAAACTAACAAAAGGCGATTTTTTTAAATCCATACCCTTGCACGATAAATCTTAAAACAAGGGTTGATCTGCGCAACTCCTGTCTTGGTTCAGAACCAATTTGTTCATCGCTAAGCATTTCACAAATTTCTTTCTAAAGCCCTCTGGAGATGAATCACCACAATGACTTCATCATTATTCCATCAGACAGGCCAGGTTTCTTTTCGGTGACTCCCAATTCCATTTCAACATTCATCAAAACTGTTTATTCAGCAATAGAGATATTTAATTCTCAACTAAGATCAGAGAATTCAGCTAAAATTGTAAAATGATCCACGAGAGCTTTCAAAGTCTTCTTCAGCTACGGCAAAGCAGTCGATTGATTCCCCCATCTCTCTTATTCATAATGTCAGAAGAATGTGACGGCTAAAATTCTCTCTTCTTCTTTGAATGTTATTACTGGCCGATCATTTTTGTTGTTGACAGGTATTCACCTTAGATTCTTTTATACTTTATAATATATATATATATATATATATATATATATATATATATATATATATATATATATATATATATATATATATATATATATATATATATATATATATATATATATATATATATATATATATATATATATATATGCCTTTTCCATTCAGAGGGGGGCTCCATAGGATGCTATTTTGCCAGTTTTCAACAAGTCTTCTGGGATGACTTGTGTATTATATATATGCAAATCATTTGCATTTAAGCGTTAAGATTTCCACACAAATAATGCACACATCGTCATTCTTCCGTCATATAACACCTTATATAACACCTTGCATTCCTTCACCATCACTACGGTAAATATTTACCGGAAAACAAAAGAAAAAGAAAGTATTTCCCACGGATACTGACCTCTCATGCTACACTTACAAAAATACAACACAATATTTTCATCTGTTGTCAAAATAATAGCACTTCCTTCGTACATGAGTAAAGTTCAAAATCTAGGTTGAAGTTTGAACGGGCGTGAAGTATTCATGCGTGTTTTTTTGTCTGTACACAAAATCTTAAAATTTTATAGAGGAATTATGATTTGACTGATTAATGAAAATTCGACCATAAAGCCAAGCACGGGCACTTCCAGCCATTCAGTTGGAGTAGTTGGAATGAAAGACTGAAGACGAGAGAGGGATGGATTTTAGTTAATTAAACTGTATACAGAATTTAGCCCAAAGGCCAAGTACTGGGACCTATGATGTCATTCAGCGCTGAAATGGAAATGAATAGTAAAAGGTTTGAAAGGTGTAACAGGAGGAAAACTTCCCAGTTGCTCTATGAAATAATTGTCAGGAGAGGGTGAAAAGTAAGATGGAAGAAAGAGAATATGAAAGGAGGTAGAGTAAAAGGAACGAAAGTGGTTGCAGCTATGGGCCGAAGGCACACTGCAAAGAACCTTAAGTAATGCCTACAGTGCACCGCGTGAAGTCCACTGACGGCACCATCTCCCTACGGGGTTTAAATTTTGTGGACCATTCAGATATGGACAAAAAGAAGAATTGACTTGAAAACGAGTTGAATAGGAATCCAGGACTTTTTCTTTCTTTCTTTCTTTTTGCAATGGCAACATATTTTAAAAGAAATGCGGATGATGATTTGCTTTTACAAAAATAAAGTCTCTCTAGTCACTATTCTCCGCAATCGGGCAACTCTTTTACCGAAACAAAAACGTATTTATCTGCAATGGCGCTTTCTCTTTATCTGGGGGATTATTCTTGTTTTAGCTGACGCTGTTCTTTCTATATTGGCGCTGTTCCTGTTCGTTTCCAGTAGCGTTTTTTCATTCGGGGTTTCTTCCCCGCGACGTCAATTGCCTGGAAGATCTTTTCAAATCATTATTAGCGTTTTCTGGTTCTGTTCGTTTGTGCTTTCTCCAGAGACTATTTGTTTATGGCGTCGTTTTAGCGAAGCTTCTATGCAATCTGCCTTCTCAGCTGCGCCGATGCAGCGCTGCGCCTCTAGATTGATTCTGCCTTCTTGGACAGAGCACTTTGTTGCTATTTATTCGTACCTTCCTTCCTTGTGGTAACTGCTAACAAGCTCATTAAGCGCCATACCGCCCAACCTTTTTCCGTAAGACCTCGCATGACTGAAGAGATATCGATTAGACGATAAGGCACACCGACGGCACAAGACCATGGGACCCCCAACTGCCCCACCCGAAAACGTGGGTCCCAGCAGGAGCCTCTGAGAGCCTGGAGGGACACGCACCTCTGAAAGACGCTGTACTCGAGGTACTAACGATCCTACTCGTTATTTCAAGTGATTGCGGTCGCGAGGGCCCGCAATGACGTTTCGTCTAATCTGACTGCTTTTTTATTAATGAAGGGATGAGAACATTTTCAGCTTTAATTAAAAGCAGCACAGCACTTATTTTTTTATTATGAGAAATTACATACTTTACGACCATTTGAAAATCCTTGCAAAGTCTATTTGCATATTCGAGGGTTTCATGACATTATCTCCGTAAATAATTTAGTTATTTTGCAGCTCATCATACCAGGTTGCAGATTTGCCTTCAAGGGAGCTTTTTCTGTCTTGTTTCAAACCATCACAAAGCCTCCATCCTCTCTGAGCAAAACAGGGATATATTCCCCGTCTCTTTCTAGAACTGATGTCAAATTCATACTCTTCAAGATCGTCAAACATATCTCAGATTTCCCTAATAAAGATTATCCCAATTTCAAAACCATTTCCGATTAAGTAGTACTTCAATGTCTTTCATTTCTTTTAGTATGGTAATATTGTAAGACATTTCTCATAATAAATACTGGGGCATAGCATTCACTTCTCTTGAAATAATAAGATCTATACCAAACTTCTCAAGTTTTGCAAGGATTTACCCTCCATCTTCACTGGTAGTCCAGTAATTCAGGAATGAAGAACTTTATTTCCGATGAACTTATCTTCAATTTTGTGTCAACTCGGCTGTGTGTGTGAAGTCCGTTTCATTTCGTCAATTGTGAAATTAACTTTAATTCGCTCCTCTACTACAAGCTGTGGTGTTCGTTTTTTTTTTTTTTTTTTTTTTTTTCTATCTGCCCGTTATTTTCCTTAAAACACACTGCAGTCCCTTCGATATGCAGTCATTTCACTTCATTTACCAGCCATGTGCACACGTGGAGGGGGAGAGACACAAAGACCTTTGCAAAACTATTTATATCTGTCACCTTTTCTTACAATCAATCCGGTCCAAGCTAGATACGGTATTTAGGTTACTGTCGCATCATTATTTGCCGAAGAAAAAAAAAAAAAAAAAAAAAAAAACAGAATCTTATCTTCCATCTATTTACAGAACATAAATAAAAAAAAAGCTTTTTTTCAGATTTTTTTTTCTTAGGCTCAAAGTAAAAATTAACTTTCTTCGATTTGCAATACACCAACCTGGTTAAAAACTTCAGATATGAATGCATAAGAGAACAATTAAAACTACTTAACCTTATTAAAATCAAGGCCAGAATCACCTTCAAACCTGATTAAGATTCAGTGAAAAAAACCTGAAAATTACATTTCAATAATTCAGTTTATGCCAACAGTCATTCTTCCGTTGTTCATTATTAAAAAATATACCAGTCACAATGGGCATCCTTCACGCATGCGTTAATACTGACATTTTCTTGCTCTACTTCATTCTAAAAATAACTTTCGAACTCAAAGTTCTCTTCCGAAGGAGGTCCCTGAATTATATAACAAACACTACAAAGGCCGTGTGCGTATAGCCTACGTACACAAACACATGGGCTCTCATTCACCATCAAGCGTAAAGTAAAAAGATGTTTTATCTACAGCCATCACTAAGCTGAGGGGTCCGGTGCCTTAACGTGTTTTCTCCAACCAATTCTGTAGAAAGGAGCGTTAGGAGTGTCGTCCTCGCCGTCGTCTTCTAAAAAGATAATTATGACTGCAAAGGCTGACAAATACCAGTGCTCCTAAACACTCGAGGTATGACACAGCACAACCGAAATCCTCTATAAGGCTATGTACGCGAAAACACACCAGCATATAATGTTCCTTGTACACGTGTAAGCGAGTGCATTTATACAAATATCAGTAATAATCTACTTATTGGAATTGAAAGTAACATGTATATGGATGATTTTGCTCTATTTAATTCGGCATGTCGTGGAAAACATGCAGAATATAGCATTAAGTAGTAAAACTCACGTGCATCATAAAGTTAGGAAAGTATAGGCACACAAGCAACGGTGCCATTGGGTACCTGTGTTTAAGATTAGTAGAGTATGGAACTTGAAACTCTCCTTCCGAAGGCTTTTGTTGGTTAATAGGAGATACCCGTTTCTGTGTGTGTGTGTGTGTGTGTGTGTGTGTGTGGTGTGTGTGTGTAGATACCTCCCGACGACGAGAGAACAGGATACGATGATGATGTTTTTTAAGCTGACTGAAAAGAGATTTTGGATGCCCAAAATTACCACTTGGAGCAGTTCTTCGCTCGAAATAAGAAAGAAACGGAATAAAGAAAGGCCCCCAAGGCTCAGCAGTCTGTTGAGGGCTGCCTTGAAGGGAAGGGTCCGACCCAGCGGCTGCTTCCTTGGAGGAAGGCAGGTATCCTGTCAGGCTGTGGAAGTGGTCCTTGAGGGGGCCCAAGAACTTCCAGGATGAGGTCCAACAGGCCCAAAGGCTCGCAATTCTCTTGAGGGTAGCCTTGAAGGGAAGGGTCCAACCCAGCGGCTGCTTCCTTGGAGGAAGGCAGGTATCCTGCCAGGCTGGGGAAGTGGGCCTGGTGAGGGGTCCCATGGGTGATGCTCAAAAGCTTCTTAGGGAGGCCAGTTCTTTGAGGGGACCCTTGAAGTGGAGTTTCCTCTCCAAAAGAGGAATGCAGGATTCCTTGGAAGATAAGATAATCATTGCAACTTGATTTCCCACTCATAGAATGCTCTTTTTTACTCTACTTCTGTTTTCAAGATGATTCAAGTATTCTTTTTTCAATTTTTGTATTGTACTCTTCATATCTTTGTGTTTCAAAATTTTCCCATGCCAAGAATTCAATCAGGAGAAAGTTTATTTCGTATTATTGCCATCAGTCTTGTATAGCATTTGCCCTGGTTTTGTGCCCCAAACTTGGGATCTTGAGAAATCGTTTCTTCTCAGTTTATTGATAAAGAGAGCAATTATCGTCCTTGTTCGGATCTAGGAGAGGATATTTTGAAGTTTGTGAAGGATGTTGGTTTTCTTGAAAATTTATAATGTATCGTCAATTTATTTTTACCATTTTATAAATTTCTTTGGACATTTTATAATTTTTATGCCCTCGAGGCCACATTATTCATTAATGTCGATGATGACCATAGGTATTGCAACGTTGATTTGTATGAGGTCAATGAAACACCCGAAGAGAAGTCCTTAAGACGAAGAACCCAGTTCATGACTTACAGCCGTGTTTATAGTCCTTCAACGGCACTCCTGCCCCGTGCAGCATAGCGCGTGCCTCTCGCTAGTTTCTTCTATATTCCTCAACATTTTGTACTATGATTGATTGCCTTATTTTCCAGATTGCATAGACACGCAATGCATGCCTTACATTCTATGAGAAACAACTGCCCTTGATATATATATATATATATATATATATATATAAAATATATATATATATATATATATATATAATAGTTTAAAAGAACACTGGAAATCGTGTTTCTCGGACGGTTTAACCAATTCTCAAGCAAGTGTTCCAGCTGATACGCTCACCGGCCCCGACACAGCTGGTGGGAGTTAACGAGACCTTTAATAAAAAATTGATAGAGTGACCCTTTCATCACAGGACAACAGCCATTTCCAATACAACCAAGGTCGCTTCCACACCTGCTTATTCCTTGTGAATATGCTAGTCACTCGCCAACTATCCATGGTCGCCATGATCAGGATTGAAGGCTGTCATTGGAAATATGGATGTGTGGTTTTGTTGTATATAGGGTGCTTTGAGGGCCTTTTAAACTTCATATGTATAAGTCTACACACACACACACACACATTTGTATGTAATAAGGGACTGGACACACTTGTGTGTTAATGTGTCCGTACACAGTCCTCACTTTGTACTTGAAGGCTTGCAAATGCAAACAGCTGTGTGTTGGGAGATGTTGACAATCTCTCTCTCTCTACTCTATCTCTCTCTCTCTCTCTCTCTCTCTCTCTCTGCAGGCAGGAAGGGTATATTCTTTGATTCTCTTTCGTCATCTTGGTATATTTCGGAAGATGTCGGATGTCGGGGAAGCACGGAAGTAGCCAAAATATATATATATTTTCTTATCAGTTACATCTTGAGATAGACTTTTCAGAAGAGAGCGTTAATATATCTGAGATCGTTGGAAGACGAAAAAGTGATCTCTTACAGTTATGTATAGTGCAATAGGTTACCAAACCTAACAAAAGATACGTGTGTACGAACGAACACCTCTTTTTAGGTTAAACTTACTCATTAGAGTTCTCGTGGGAGCAAAAGTAGGTTCCCAGAGCAGGAGGAGGGTTTCGTTCGTATGTTTGTTGTTTTGAATATATACCTAGCCTCCGCGCGCATCCTGTGTCTGATATTTTTGACAATTATTTCCTCGTCGACCTGTGACCTGATTCGGAGTTATGCTTTTATTCTAAGGAATGTATTACATTTCTTTTTATCATGGAATTGATATACTTTCATTACATATGCTTGGTCACGACAACAAAATAAAGGTCAGTCAGGTCAGGTCAGGAAATGCCTTTCAACAGGATGTGCGAGAGTCCTATTTCAAAGATAAGATAATTCAAGATAATGATTATTCAAGTACTGAATAATTGATTAATGCAACAAACAAAGAATTATGATAACGCAATCAATAATAATGATAAAGCATGGTTATAAGGTAAGTACTAATGATACATATGCTAAGATAAAAAATTGTAGGGATATATATAATAATCTTACTTAAGTGGATTTAAATCCAAAGGTTATATATATGCTATATTGATATACTTATATAAATGCATGTCATGAAGGTAAATAATCAATTAGAAATACTAATGCATTTCTGGTAGTTACACGACACGCAAGGATTATATGTATTAGCATAAGGTTATAAGAACAAAAATTAATGGTACCTTGTGAGAGATAAATATAAGGCCTATATATGTATTGATTAAAAATAATTGTGATTAAAGTTACATGTGCACTTTGATATGTATTCCTGGTGCGTGCAAATGCACAGCTATATTGATTCATTATTTAAATTATATATGCTTCAGGCAGGTGCGCACTATTAGATTATCATTCTGATAGAGTGATACTTGGAATGCATGTTAATGAGCCTCTCTACCTTGCAAGCTAACCATTATTTTGATCCACATTTCACACACTTCATATATTATATATAAATATATATATATATATATATATATATATATATATATATATATATATATATATATATATATATATATATATATACATATATATATATACATATGTATATATATATATATATATATATATTATATATACATCTATATATATATATACATATGTGTGGCTAGCATTTTTTTTTCATATAACTAGTATATTATGACAAAATTATATGTCCAATCTATGTTATGTATGTATGTATTTATGTGTGTGTGTATATATATACTATATATATATATATATATATATATATATCATATATATACATTTTATGTATGTATATGTAATATAGTGTATTACAATAGGGAATTTCATGCAAACCTCTGACAACAGGAATGCAGGTGAAGAAAGACTAAAAACTGTTTTGCTTTACGAATCAAAGTCACTATGCTGTAGAAACACCAAAACAATGCAGTCCAGCGTTCCATGTTTAGGCAACAGTCTCTATGCAATCCAGCGTTCCATGCTTGGGCAACACTCTCTATGCAATCAAGCGTTCCATGTTTTGGCAACACTGTGTCTATGTTAAACCAGCTTGAAAAAAATTTAAAAATTCACTTTCTAATGAAGAGGCCGATAAGGGAACTACTATCGCTCCCTATACCGGCCACAATATGAAAAATTTAGTTTAATGGAACTTCTCTTCTAAGAAGGTGCCAAACCAACCTCCTACGCAGGAGTTAAAACCATTTATTATGCATAAAAATACAGAGGCCAGATCAAACCGGCTGACTCTCGCGTTATCCACTACCACTGTCTGTAACTGTAGGATTGGCATTTTAAAATGAAAGCAGTTATTTCTAGACTCAAAATGTCATTTCGACCTCTTAAACTCGGCTGATGAGAGTTTCATGTGTACATTTCATACTTTCTGGGTCTTGGTTATCTGGTTTTCCAATCGTTTGAAACTGGATATCCATCTTTTGTAGCACACTGGCTCTAAATCCAAGCGCATTCAGTTCGTTTTGCAAGCAATTCCAAAATTGCATTTTATCACACATCTATATCTTTACGCGAAAGGAAAGACAAAGACAGGGTAATCCAGTATTATATTATATAATATAATATATATATATATATATATATATATATATATATATATATATATATATGTATATATATATATATATATATATATATATATGTGTGTATATTATATATATGTATATATATATAATATATATATATAATCATAATATATATACACATTTGCATATATATATATTATCATATATATATTATATATTACATAAAAGGGTAAAGAGAGAAAAGAAAATTGCACAAATAGAACAAGCAGATATTGTTAAAATACAAAATATATACAAAGAACAGAGCGAAAGAGATGGGGTACAGAGACTAATATATATATATATATATACTATTATATATATAATATATATATATATATATATACATATACATTACTATCCATACATACATATATATATATATACACACACATCTCGTGTAAACAACCAATTAAAAATTACTGACACAACGAAAGCCCTATAAATATTTGCTCATTATTCGAAAACCAAACAAAAGGGAGATACGCTTCGCAATTTCCTTATTTCCTTTCCCGCAGTCTTCCATTTTTACGCGACGTATCTCGTTCAGGTTCCCGCAAATCTCGAACCTCATTCCGGGACGAACCGGTTCTCGGTCCAGGACCTGTGCTAGGACCTGGACCTTGAAAGTGCGTGGTATTGATGGCTGCTGCTGAGCGCTGCTGCGAAGCGCCCGATGGTTATACCGATAGCGTTGCTTGGTGCGCTAAACAGGGTGTGCTGCAAGGGACGACATACAGGAAAAAGGGAAGGTCTGTACTGGGGGAGATCCAAGGAAAAGCAGAGTCAAAGGTACAGGGATCAAAGACAAACGGTAAAGGTTATTGATGGGAATAAGTGCTCAGTGGTCACGGGTTATGGCTCTTGTTATGAGCCTTGAGGGACAGAGGAACCCTAAGGGTTTTAAAGTCCTCAAGGAGAACGGCACTAAGGGCTTTAACGTCCTGGAGGGGAAAATGCCCTGCTGAGGGCTTTAGTCTTTTGGTTATGTCCACAGATTAAGAGAAGGGAGCTTTGTTTGTTTTTTGCCACAAGGCACTAGATTAATGGTGGTAAAGGGGAAAGCAGTTTGTAAAGGCATATCAAGAGTGAGAGCCAAATGGGGGAGGGGGGGAATCTTAAATTAGTGGATTAAGGAACTACTAAATCTTAGGATAGAGTCGCGGGCCACGATGACGGGCGGAGTCCGCGAATGAGGCATTTGTCTCAAATGCCGTGGTATCTAATTTTGGAACGTGTTTACGTGTAAACGCCTTCCCAGGTGTAGTAGAGGCTAATCTAATCGATTCAGTGTTTGCAGATAAGCTTTGCGAAGCAATTCATTTTTACTGTACATCTACTAGTTGCTGCTATCAATATCTGAAGTTATTTGAGATTACTTTCGCGTACTTCTGCCATGCCTATATTTGCGGTGGGATTGTGTATTTGTGCTGGATTTGATTGGCTGTCTAGAGCATTTTCAGAGTTCGGATCGATTTTAACACTTTTAATATGTCTTATTTGCACATATGAACACAGTGTGTGTTTAAGCTAAACTGCTCTATTCTATAACATCACTACACAAAAATTAGGCCAATTGCAGTAGGAATCAATCTTTTTTTCTTATATACAGCTTCCATTTTTGAGGTTTTCATGCTTAAAAGTACGATCAACCAGAAGAACCAAGAACTAACTTGACTCATAAACCCAAAGGTATGACTGCATTTGTATTCCTTACAACCGACTCGAATTTACTTTATCGTAACTGTCTATTCTAAGCTGACCTGACCTAATCTACGCTTTAACCTACAAGAACTTTTCCTCATTCGCTGTCCTTGAAGAAGAATGGAATTATAAAATTTGAACTTTTAACTGGTTCTCAAGTTACTTCAAGATGCTAGTAAATTGTATCTGAAGAAAATGCAAATGTCCTTCTTTATGGCAGTGGTTAAGGATAACTCATCCCAATCCATTGTGGTGCATGGGTTCGAACCCTAACCGCAGTATTTAGGTTTACTTCAATTGGGTTCAAATGCAAAAAATAGGTAAATAAATACATAAATAATAAAATAAACCGAAGCGGGGAGAGAGAGAGAGAGAGAGAGAGAGAGAGAGAGAGAGAGAGAGAGAGAGAGAGACTACAATCAATTACACTCAACGGATTCTGATATCTAGCAGATTTGACATACAGTATAGTATATCGGTAACCCAAATATGAGAAAATCAATACGCCTGGGAGGTGCGAGCGGGTCTACACCCAATCTGCGAAGTGGAAAAAACTAGTTAGAATTTGTTCACGTTGGTGCCACCAATTCCTGAGCGTAGGAGGCGCCGACTTTGATTTACTTTACATTTATCTGGATCTAAGGGGACATGCATCCGGATTTATGGGGATATTCGTCCTGATTTTACGGGATGCGATATTCTCTCGTGTTATTTCTGATTTCTTTTTTTTTTTCTCTTCTTTATTGACGACAGAGATAAGTTGGACAGGAGACAAAATGCCGTCTTCTAGAGCCTGAAGAAAAACCATTCCAAAACAGGAAATATTTGTGAAGAACCAAACAGTCAATCATGCGATCCACGGATAATTGAGTTCAAGAGGAAGGGGTGGCCTGACGGGTGTAATCTTTTCATATGGACAGGTGTGTGAAGCCATTAAGTTAACAATCATCTGCTAAAACAAATAAAAACTGCCACTATTAAACTGTAATACAACATGAATATTGTAGAAAATAAAAATGAAACGACTCAAATACACTCCAGATGTTTTTATAGCATACACACGATGCTAAAATAACGACAATTATCTTTAAATACAACATAACTCCACAGGAACTGTCAAACTTACCATAAAAAAATGCAATATAACTCAAGCAATCCTTCGTAAACATTAACAATTAAGACATTCATGGAACGTCATCTGCTCGTCAACGCCACTTGAATCAATTATTAACCCCCCCCCCCCTACCTACGTTCTACTAGCCCCCGCTTGAGCCAGAAACACGTGTACCACAAACTTGACTACTTCAGAGGAATGAGGTCGGTAGGGCCAAATTGGCTCCTGATTAAGACTATGCGACTGCTTATTTAAAGTGGAATCAGACTGGTTAGGGTTAGAAGAGCCTCGGTTTCAAGACAATACTAGACAAAGTTAGAGGAGCCTCAAATGAAGAGGTTATGAGAGGGTGAAGGCCAGGGAAGGCCCTTACCTTGGGGAATGAAGAGTGGGAAGCACTAGGGAGCCAACTAAGTGTAAGGGAATGAGACTGATCGGGACAATAAGTCTCGAAGCATTTATCTTAATTATGGATGGTTTGTTTGTATGGTGTTTTTGCGTTGCAATAATTAATTATGGATAGAATAAAGAATGAACAGGGCAGATTCGGACCAAACGGTCCCTCGATAAAGCAAACGAGAATTGTAGTTTGTGTTCTGCTATCCTCTTGCAGGTCGTTCACATCCATATTCGAGATAGACGATGATTGAAAGGGAAAAAACATGTTTTTAGAAACACTCCTCGGGTCGTGCTCGACCTTAGCTAACCTATCCAGGGTTAAAATCATAGGTCTCTAAAGCTCTAGTCAGTCTTATTCCCCTTCATTCTGGCGCTCCTGTAGTTCTAGCCAGTATCATAGTTTCATTCCCCTCTCTTAATCGAGGAATCTTCTAGAACTTGGGCATTCCAATCCACCTTAATTCTCAGGCTTAGTCCCCTTTAAACTTCAGTCCACCAACTCTAAACAGGTTTCATTCCCTATTTATGCAAGTCTCTGAAGCCCTAACAAGCAAATACTGCTAGTCAATAAAAGTGACTATAATAGATTCACATCAGTCATGCATTTAATGTCTAAGCCAGTCCCTTACGACGCTCCTGATTGGCTGTTGATAAGCAAATGACAGGGCTGGAGACTCTCAGTCTCTCTCGAGTTAACATAGGCAGGATGTACGTTCCATCTCTCCTGATGTATGCGTCTTTCAGGAGAGGTGGAACATACATCCTGCCTACGTGAACTCTAGAGAGAGACAGAGTTTCCAGCCATGTGATTGTCTTATCAACAGCCAATCAGGAGCGTCGTAAGGGGAGGGCCTAGACATCAAATGCACGGGTGATGTGAATCTGCTATAGGACACCCTTCCCATAAATCCAGTGCCTTAATGACCTTACCTTGCCCAGTCTCTTTATACCACCACCTAGCAGTAGTGGTCACTTGACAGTTCCAGGTTACCTATAATAAAGGTTCTTATTCACAGGACCCCTCTTCAACGAAGACCAATAGCAACTGCCATTGGTCCCATACCATATTACCAGATTCTAATCATAACATGAACTAAATTCGTTTTCCTTTGCTTTCATATCCTATAACCTATCAGAACTCCCCCTTCAATTAGATTTTGCTTGCAATTTTCTTAAGTCTGCTAAAAAAAAACACACACACACACACATACTGGCGCCTAATGCGGTGCCAGACGCACGATCATGGCTAACTTTAACCTGAAATAAACTAAAAACTACTGAGGCTAGAGGGCTGCAATTTGTTGTGTTAGATGATTGAAGGGTGGATGATCAGCATATCAATTATCAGCCCTCTAGCCACAGTAGTTTTTAAGATCTGAGGGCGGACAGCATAAATGTTAACATAGAGAAAAAAAGTAATCTCAATTTTAGAAAGGAAGTGGAAAAGATTTCCTCTTAAGAACCCCTTCTGCCAGGCCAATGCATTCTTTCAACCTATCTAAGCCTCTGTTCCATTCCCCTTCATCCGAAGTGCTCCATAGTCCTAACCAGATCATAAATCCTGTTTCCAATTGTCCTGAAATGTCCCTTTCCCCTATTTATATCGGGACTCTTATCCTTAACCATCCTCATAACTTAGGACCTCTGTAGCCCAAAACTACCTCCCTTTCCCTTTAATCTGGGACCACTGCTGCTCTAATCAGACCTTTCATTTTCTTCAAGTACCTTGTAGCTTCTTCTTAACAATGCTTGGGCAACTTAAAAACAACGCCATTAACACACATGAACCGCACCCATCGCTACGAGGTGGTTTAGTTCCAGTGCCGAGAATTTCTTCGACCTAGATTCATTAATAGGATTTGCAGGGCTCTAACATAAACAATGTTGGATGAGAGAAGTGTTGTAAATAAAACGTTATAATATTTCTCCCTTTTTTTTTTTAAACGATGTGTATACGTTCAGCTTTTTATATTTTTATGGCAAAGAGGAAATTTACTCATCTGTATACATAGCATGGGGGCATATTTGTTCTATCTGCATTCTCCTTTTGATGTAGTGCACATCCCTGCCTGTTTAATACGGCTTGTCATTTGCAAAGTCTCTCTCTGTCTGTCTGTCTGTCTCTCTCTCTCTGGCAAGCGTGGATGTCAGAGAATCATTCAATCTTTACTTTTCTTTTCCAGAAGAGTTCAGTCTGAACAGGGCATTCATTCTAATATCTCTCTTTCAAAATCTCTCTCTTTCTATTTGATCTACAAGGACCACAAAGTTCCAATTAGAAGGAAACTCGCTGCAACATTTCTATTCATTCTTTTCTTCCACATATCCTCCTCCCGCCCCCATCATTCCCCCTCTCACCTCCTCCCCCCATCCATGCAATTTACAACGAATTAATAAATTCTCCCCCCCCCCTCCCAATAAACACCGCTCTGGAAGAATGATCCTCTTAAATAACTGTTTAAGTTTTTATTCGTGCACAGCGCCGAGGTAATTTGCTTTTCTCTCTCGCTCTCTCTCTCTTTCCTAACGCTCCAGTGTCTGGAAATCTAATAACGGAAGATTTTGCAGGATTTTCCCTTCCGTTTTCCAGGAATTTAAAGACAACGTTTCTCTACCTCAAACTGCCATATTGAATTTTGCTTAGTTAAAATTCACATTTCACTTTGCATCAGACGTGAACTCCTTTATTCATATGTTTTTCCCGCCCCTCTCTACCTCACAGGGTGACGCGCACGCTAGAAGTATTCTCTCCCTCTCTCTCAGTGAGTCGCACGACTTTATTATTGAAGTACTCTGGGTCTCTCTTTCACTCTGAGCGAATTTCCTGTAAATTATACTGTTATACCTTTGTTGACCTAAACAATGAATTATGAACCTGATTTAGCCGACTGCGGTCAAAGCTCTATCAAATGTGGAGGTTCGTATCTTTATTAAACAAGAAAAAATGCGACCATGTTTACTCTCGGTCTCGAAAAAAGAAAAAGGAAAAAAAAAGAAAGAAAAAGAAAGACCGGATGCGCTGAGATTCACTGCATCTCTTCATCCACAATCCCGTTCACCCCTCACCCACCCACTTCACAGCGAATTAATAAAACGCCCTACGAACGTACGCGGCTGCCAAAGTAAACACGCTACGAAATACCTGCTTCACTCAGCTGAACGCTCCCAGTATCACAAAAGTTTACAGTTTTTTCCTTTTCCTTCCCTCGTTCTCCAACTGTTTGCAAAGTTTAATAACCCGAAGATATGGCGTGATTTTTTTTTTCCTGTTTAGTATCGCTTTCCTGGAATTTGAAGCGACTGGTTCTCTCTCTCTCTCTATTCAACATTTCCTTCCCTTCTATCCCTTTGACCTGGGACGGGAAAAATACGATCTGGGTAAGTTACCTTTAAGTATATCTTAGTTTAACCCGACCACTGAGCTGATGAACAGCTCTCCTAGGGATGGCCCTAAAGCCCGGTACACACTATGCCATCACGTATCAGCTACGTGATGCAGTAGTGGTGTTGAAAAAAATTAATAGCGGCCAAACTGTACTGCAACACTGCTCACTTATTCTCGCAGTTCAGCTTTCAACGGCAGGATGTCTGCCGATGATGTATTTTGCCAGGAGAGACTACTGTGGGATGTAGTTGCTCTGTGTGCTGCAAAAAAGAAACTTTTGAGGAAGAAACGTAGAACCTTGTGGTGTGAGCAATGGCTTTCTGGCGACCTCTCAAGG
This sequence comes from Macrobrachium nipponense, assembly GCF_015104395.2. Taxonomy (NCBI): domain Eukaryota; kingdom Metazoa; phylum Arthropoda; class Malacostraca; order Decapoda; family Palaemonidae; genus Macrobrachium; species Macrobrachium nipponense. The sequence continues at coordinate 28,572,306 of NC_061105.1, forward strand.
GAAGCTTCTATGAAATATTTTTGGAGCTACAAATCGAAAATCCAACTTTGAAAATTACACAAGAATGCCAATCCTTGCATTTTATAAATTGTTGGAAAAAATTGAACCATATATCTGTAAGCAGGACACCAGCTTGCGAGACAGCACATCACCAGGAGCTCGTTCTTGCAGCTGGAGGATCGTATGCAAGCCTCCAATAATCAACCAGGATTTCTAATCATTCCCTAAACCTGTGAAGCCATCTATAATGTCCTTAGGGAGGATTATTTGAAAGTAAGGTTCAAATATAGGTACAAAGTACACACACATTTTTTTATTACAAGAAATGCAGCTCATCAAAACACCAGACTTCTGTGATGCTTTGATTGCAGACATTTCCCTGTAGAATTGTGTCTTCAGGGTGTGCAGCTTTTTAGTAATGTCCTCATTCCACAATGTACAGTTTCCAAACTCGATAACTCTGATTTTATGGTTTCCAAGCTTGCACTCCTGATGTTTCTCATCTTGTAATGCTTGCATTTGATGTTCCAAACAGATGGATGTTCCTTCAGTAATTCAATAAAATATAATGTTAGTCCTTGTCCTCTCAAGGGGTTTGGCGGGTGGTGGTGAGCGGACATCCTCCCCCTCTGAACGTTGGTGCATCACTGAGCTGCGCAATGAAATGGCTCGGCCCCAACAACACGTTGGTGATGCTGCTTCGTGTTGAAAAAGCCGTTTTTCAACGCATCCATCTAACACCGCGAGCATCATGATGCATAGCGTGTACGGGGCTTAAGGGTTAGATATTCTTACGCGGCTAGGAAAACCAATTGGTTACCTAGAAACGGGACCTACAGCTTATTGTGGGATCCGAACCACATTATATTGAGAAATTAATTTCTAATCACCAGAAACAAATTCCCCGGATTCCACGTTGGCAGAGCGAGGAATCGAACTCGGGACTACCGAATCGGTAGGCGAGCACGTAAACCTTTAATCCACCGAGAGTTTGCTGAACGACGCAGTGAATGATGTAACTGGTGGTGGAGCGACTGCTGTGCATAACAAAGGCAGGTGCTCTTGTCAATAGTAACGCGCTATACGGACGAAAAAAAGAATGCTATAAACAAAATTTTCTAGTTGAAAGGGTGGTTACTACCTGAATACTGTACTTCTGGACAGAGAGAGAGAGAGCGGTTATTGTATTACATAAACAATACACACACGCGCGGACATACACAAAGAAAAATGGACGCTCAAGTTTATCTGAAATAGATTTACATCCTTTTTTCTTGTATGTGTGTCTATTGTTTATGTAATATAAATAATCGCGCGCGTGTGTGTGTGTATAATCTCTCTCTTTCTCTCTGGAAAAGTAAAAAGTAGTTCAAACATAAGCAATTATAATTCACTTTATCAATCCATCCACCTCTCAAAGTACCTACAGCGAGGGTGGGAGAGAGGCGGTATGCAATGTACATTTTATCAAAAGACGTTTCCTGTTTGTGGTCACACAACGCAACACAGAAGAGATTCCTTTTTTTTTTATTATTTTTTTGGTACCTACAAGAACGAAGTAAAACACATTACATTTTTTAAAAAAAACATCGCATAGAGGAGAGATTTGGTTTTGAGTTTTCTGTAAAAGAAAACTATTTGTCTGTCCGCCCGCACTTTTTCTGTCCGCCGTCAGATCTTGAAAACGACTGAGGCTACAGGGCTGCAAATTGCTATGTTGATATTCCACCTTCCAGTCATCAAACATTCCAAATTGCAACCCTCTAACCTCAGTAGTTTTCATTTGATTTAAGGTTAAATTAGGATGATCGTGCGTCTGGCATCGCTATAGGTGCCAACAACACAGGCCACCACCGAGCCGTGGCTGAAAGTTTCATACCGCATTCTACACTGTACAGAAAACTCGATCGCGCCTAAGAAACCTAGGCGCATTTATCACTTGTTTACTGTTAACAAAAACGAAGTGAAAATAGTCCACACATCATCTTTTTAAATCTCTTTCCACTGAGAAAAGGCTCGGTTTTGTTATTCAGACGAGAACGAAGTAAACATAAGCATTGCCTTTGTTAAAACAGTTTCATACGACTCAAGACTGCAGACAAAATTACCTTTGTTAAAACAGCGTTTCATACGACTCAAGACTAGAGACAAACTGATAAGATGAATAAACGAGTGAAATAAAGTCATTATTTGTATTCATTTTTTATTCTGCACTGATATTACTTTCTACTTTTATGTTACTATCTGTTAGTAGACGTAACTTTATTAATGCCGAAAACAATGGTAATGATCACGATGATAATAAAGTCGATGAGTATCATCATTAAAAAAAACAAGAACAACAAAAAATAATAAATAATAAACAGGTCACCACATAAAGGCCAAAGACTATCGAGGAAATAAACAGAAGGGAGTCGGCATCAGCACGACTGACAACTATCAGTGAAAGATCGTTCAAATTACAATTCGTTTATTTAATAATTGGCCATAACGAGCGTTTATTGCCATGGAAGAAGCCAAAAGGGGACGAACTTGCACATAACTCTCTAAGGGATAAAACACCAATGACGGAACGAAGGAGCAAAGAAACTAAGGTTTAATATATATATATATATATATATATATATATATATATATATATATATATATATATATAATATATATATATATATATAAACTTTATTTATACATAGCATCAAGTTTTATATACTTCGTGATCAAGTTATTCAATATATATATATATAATATATATATATATATATATATAATATACGCATACACCCTTGTTATAACAAAATCAGCAGAAAAAAACGGTTAATAAACGGGCACCAGACGCCACATCATCTCATTAAACTATTAAAAATTAACTATTACAATTCCAAAACCAACCGAAAATCAATGACGGCCAAACAACTTGAATAAATGAGTCAAATTTCCACAGAAATCAGATGAGACACTAAACAAAATTATAACTCCACTCTCACAACTCACTGGCTAACTTAGATCTAAAGACACAGTTAAGAAGTTGGGATCTTGAAGTTACCCCACTGGCCCAGTCTTGCACACCAGACACTTCCACGCAGTGAAATGCGACATCCTCTGAATTTAGTGAAGCATTAGCCTGCCTTTTGTGCAGGCGTTGTTACTGTAAGATACTTTAACGACTCTACAGTCAAAGCACACATAGTCCTCACTCAAAATGATCTGTTCTTACACGATACAAGAAGTAAAAAATGCGTCGACGTATAATGCAGGATGAACCTCTCTGCCACGGCCTATGAAACTTTCAGCTACAGCCCGTTGGTGGCCTGTATTGTTGGCACGTATAGCGGTACCATACGTTCGATCATAGCTAACTTTAAACTTATAATCAAATAAAAGATACTGAGGCTAGAGGGCTGCAATTGGATATATTTGATGATTGGAGGTTATATGCGCCAAGCACCAACTTGCAGCAATCTAGCCTTCAGTTTTGAAAATCTGAGGGTGGGCAGAAAAGTGTGGACGGATAGACTAAGCCACCTCATTCGTTTTCTTAAACAGAAAACTAAAAACTAAAGTTAGAAAAGTTGTTTAAGTGTGTGAGGGAAAAAATGATGGGGACGAATTTTTTTTAAAAATTGACAATAACAGAGCTCAAGGAACGGTACGAAGAGCCTGTATTGAAAATCTGCGTTGTGCCATGCAAGGCGGTGGTAGGTACCCAACGCCAAAAAAACGACGCAGAACTAGTTTTCTGAAGACCTCGGAGACTGCAAACACCAGTTGTTCCAGAAGTCGGAAAATCCTGTTCGGGTCTCAGGAATCCTTCCACGGCCCTTCCCGCTCTGTCGGATCAGATTGTCCACTGTGGTAGTTCCACGTTGGCAGAGTGCATTTCGCGCTCGGCTACCAATCCGGTGGTCCGAAGTTTGATTCTCGGCTCGGCCAACGCGGAACCATAGGAATTTATTTCTGGCGATAGAAATTCATTTCTCGATACAACGTGGTTCGGATCCCACAATAAGCTGT
>NC_061105.1:28583816-28616637 GCF_015104395.2 Macrobrachium nipponense
CACAAGGGTAAAATACCAACATCTATCTTACTGGTACGAAAATAAAGAGAACAACATAACCAGGTATATCTGCATGAAACAACTTGGAAGTTGTCCCCCCATTTACTATTCCACATCTTTGATGTGGATGCGTCTCAATGCCTCCATCAACACTCTTCGCTAGTGGTTAAACAGCCCTCGTAATCTCACCGAAATCCATCAGTAGCATTTTACGATGTCTAGGCAACAGGAATTCGTACAAAAGCACTGACACCATCGAAAGTAATAAAATGCCAACAACACTGCAATTGAAAACTTAAAACAAAAACAAAAGCCACGACGACTAAGAAACAATTTCCTAAACTCTCTTTCTCTCTCATGGCGACAGAAGAGAAAACGGATGTGAGAAACAAGTTAATTTTGCCTGGATTGTAATGTTGGACAAAGCTTCACGATACACGTCAGAAACATGGGCCCTTCCGCTGGTGACCTCCCAACTGCCTTAACTTCCACAGCAAGTAGCCTAAACAATCCCAAGGCATTCATGGCCACTCCCTAGGAAATCAATTCATAACCGGGCGTGCTATTTCTAATTAACTGAACGGTGAATGGGCTACTTAAATCCTCTGTTCACTAAAACAGTTTATAAAACGGTAAGATAGTAAATATACTCCATGAAAAAAAATAACATGCGTCCAGAAAACTTACGTTCAATTATGAAAAGTTTAAGCATTGCTGCACTTTATATATCAACTGCTTAAATTTTCATAGGTCTTATTTGGCCTTGTCCTATAACCAAAAACTCACTGGACATCCTACTGAGATATGATCATTCTCCTATGATTTTTAAGCGTAAAGTTGAGATTACGTTGCATTTCGTATCCAAGCAATGTAATATAGGCCAGGAGTTGTATCAAATGCTGTCATGAGCTCTCGAGTTTTAGGAACTTTCGATTCCTAAGAATTTTAAAAGCGTAAGTTCAACGCAGAACAGTGAAAGAAATATAATTTCTAGTAATCATAAGTTGACAGCTACGTCACGATAAATACAAGACGACTGCGGTAGGCTATTTACGAGGATGAATCAGGATCCGGTGTAGGTTACGAAGTTCCACCAATTTATGTATATTATATATATATATATTATATATATATATATAGTATATATTATATATATATATTTAATATATATTATATATATATAATATATATATTATATATATATAACGATATATTAATTATACGTATATAATATATAACGTAATATATATAATTATATATATATATATATAATATATATATAATATACGTATATATAAATAAAATATTATAATTATATCTATTAAATATAGATATATATACGTATATATATAACTATAATTATAATTATATAATAATAATAATATTATATATTTATATATACTGAATCAGCCTCTATCAAATTATAGGGAGTTGCATCAAATGATTAATTTTTCCAGTTCATATTTTTTCAATTTTCGACGACGTCACACTCCTCCGCAAAAGGTTCATGAGGAGGAATCAGCACCCCTCACAGCGTTTAAAGCGTTTAAAGCTGCACAGAGTATTCCTTTATGGCTATATAAAGCTCTTCTTCCCCTTTAAAGGAAGGGAAGAAAAATATTCATGCTGTATAAAGAGACATAGAATGTACTTCCGCCAAATTGCACATGGCTTTGAAGACAAAAATATCGCGCACATAAAAGGGAATGGAAGACTTCTGGGATAAGTAAGGGAAGTTGTGGAAGAGTTAGAAAGATAATGTCATGACTAATCCTTCAATCCCCCGCTTCCGAACACTGTTTGTTTGTTTGTATGGTGTTTTTACATTTCATGGAACCAGTGGTTATTCAGCAACGGGACCAACGGCTTTACGTGACTTCCGAAACACGTCGAGAGTGAACTTCTATCACCAGAAATTCACATCTCTCACTCCCTCAATGGAATGCCCGAGAATCGAACTCGCGGCCACCGAGGTGTCACGCCAAGACCATACCGACCACGCCATTGAGGCGCTTACTTCCAAACACTGAAACCAGAAAGAAAAATTCTACTTAGGATGAAAGACGTAGAAGAAATAGAGACTGGTAATCCAACAGACATTAAGAATAACTTCCAAAGTATAATTCTAAGCAATACCTTTAGCCATAAAAAAGAAACTATTCAATTACTGTCGTAAATTGAAAAAAGGGTCTCTTGATCGCCTTCAACCTCATTTTTTATGAGTTCCTTCCATATAATCAGCGTCACAACACGCACTATCAAAGTTGCTTAACATTTTGGAATAAATAGAAAAAGGAAACCCCAAAAACTATTCACAGGATATATATACACGCCGGATGCAACTACTTTCCGAACAAATTCTAAAAAGAAAGAGAAACATCCAACTAGAAACTGCAAAAATCATAGTTTTATAACCGAGACAGACAGCGCCAGTTACGTGAAGAGATTCATGCATCAAGTATCAGCCGATAGCCATCAATAATAAATACCAATCGATTCTCATCAAAGAAACAAGGCAGGGGACAAGCTATTCTGACTAAATATAACACCCACTCGCATGAACTTTTGTCCTGTACTGATCAGTACGTTCTTGAGGCCAAATGTGTTCTATTTATATAAGGGTTAATGGCACTGGGTTGCCAGTTCCGTCGGTCTTCGCTGATTAAAACTGAAACCGTCGGTCTTCGCTGATTAAAACTGAAATGAACTCTTTTTTAGTCCTTTTCTTCAAAGCTCGAAACGTGATGAGATACACCTTGACGCTCCAAAGACGCCGATATTGTGGAGAAGTGATTTTAGAGATTTTTTTTAAATGTTAGCCGCTTTGAATAAATTATCCGGCAAAAGAACCCATTGTCCTTTCTAAGAGAGAGAGAGAGAGAGAGAGACGCGAGGATCCTGAAGAGGGGAGGAAGGTGGAGCAGAGAGAGAGAGAGAGAACCGAGAAGAAATGAGGAGGATTTGCTAGAGAGAGAGAGAGAGAGAGAGAAGGAATTTCTAGAGATTGCGAAAGAGAGAGAATGATGCAAAAGCTTTGCGATAGTACACATTAAAAGCAACGTGTGCACATGCATATTTTTTCCAGCGAGGAACAACGACAGTCCACGGGTGATAAACTCCACGTTTACACCTGCCGTCATCCAGCAAGGGGCTGGCTCCCCTCACCACTGGACCCAATATATGTATGTTAAATGCAGTTGCCTTGAAGCGAGCTATGGATCGGTACGTAGAGTCATTTGAGGCCAAACTTCTTATTACTGTTATGTTTTATGTTATCGGTGCATTTAGCATGAGTATGAAAAGCTAAGGAAGTGCACCAGATCCAGTTGTAGCCGACGAATCAAAACAACCCTGGTTTCCAGGGAGCCGATACTCGAGGTGTTTTCTCGGCCGGGTTATTAATGAGTGCCAGCCTGACACCTGCCTAAACAAGTTTGTTCGTTCGTTCGTGAGTTATGCACGATGGACCAGGCGATAATGGGGTTACACTTGGCGGAGTAGATTCATGCTGATGACTGGAGGGTGTTCAAGTAATTCTACATGCTTCATGCTATTCAAACTTAGCCAATAGGAGAACATATACCACCATAAAAAGACAAAATCTTTGCTCTCCATCTTAGATACATTTCAAAATTAAATCAACTTCTGTTTAGCAAACAGACCGCCCTTCACAAAATTTCATTGATAACTATCAACTTTTTTTTTTTTTTTTTTTTTTTGTTTTTTTTTTTTTTTTTTTACAGCCTTCATAAAGCATCATATCAATTTTTCCCTGGACCCCTGACCACACCTACCCAAAAATTTTATCGCAGTCCACAGTCTGTTTCTGAGAAACCACCTAAAAAGAGACAGATCAAAGTAACGGAGAACACATAACCTGCGTCCAATTAAGAGAGCGAAGTAACATCATTAAGAGCTTATTACACAGACACGCACCAAGCAGCTATCGGTTCCCAACGTCACAACATTGCAGGACGCGCTTTGAAAATTGCCCAATAAACAGGATCAGTCCAATTTATGCACTGTCAGATCACTGTTCGAAAGCAACGGTCTTAAGCACATTTCTACCGCGTCCCATTTCGTGGAAAGTGTCCAGGGCAGTCTGGCGGATTTCGCGACGTCCTAATGGCATCACCGAGATCTATAGACCTTAACTGGGTATCACAAAGCCTTGTGTCAACATCACTACGTCTGAGAAAACATAGTTGTTCGTCATGCTCTGTTCTGGAGTGAGAAATACTGTGCACATAACTGCACAGTTGATCTAACCGTCTGGAGGTGTTGTATTACGCCGTCGATTTTTTTTTATTGAGAGAGAGAGAGAGAGAGAGAGAGAGAGAGAGAGAGAGAATGGTGCATTTTTTTGGCTGCTATGAAAATTTCAAGTTAACTATTTGCCTTAACAGACAGGGGTGAGAAACTGCCTAAAAGTATATATTGCTCAACAAGCAAGTTAAACTGCATTTGTTTAGGTAACTTCTCTTTAAAATGGCTTCTATCGCAGATAAAACTGAATTACACGGTTTGACTTTTCCTCATAATATATATATACACGTATAATACATACAAACCGACTAGTACATATTTTGCTCGCAACCTGAAGGACATGCTCCACTGGCTTTCCAGCCTCATAACGACCCATATGGGTTTGCAAGAAGCAGCCAAAGACGTTAATCTTACAAGCAACAAGCTTTATTCTTTATCTGGGCTCTGCTCTTCGAGAAATTAAGTTCAATAAATACACACGTTCTCTCTCTCTCTCTCTCTCTTTCTCTCTCTCTCTCTCTCTCCGTTGCTTCCGTATAAACACAGCGCATCTTCATTTAAGCAGGATTATACGGATTCATTAATATCTGCTGCGACGCGGAGCCGATGTTTCATAATTAACGGAGCTAAAGGCGATTTGCCGTTAATTGCCATAATTAGTTCAATGCTAATTAAAGGCTACAAGGTAATCTTTCAGCATCTAGAGGTAGAGATATGGAGGAATATGGACTTCTACCGTTATTTTTTATAAATCTGGGTACATGGAGACGTAATGTGTGTACACTCCACGCGACGGGTGTGGGGGGCACGCAAATCATAATCTTCCTCACTATTTCATATAAAAAAATATATTTAAAAAAAACTAGCGTTCCACAAGATTGTATCAGCTGAAATCATAGAAAAGCCTCGCGCGCAGGCGCTCACATATACATACATACATACATACACTACTTTATATCAATTTATATATAGTTTATATATAGTATCTATAATACACTATATATATATATATATATATATATATATATATATATATATATATGTACAATTTCAATTTCAAGAACCCAATCACATACAGAAACTAACCTTTTCAAAAGAATGTCTCTAATACAGAGAAAATTACGGTTAAATATTGTGAATACCTCATTCCGTAGGTCAGGACGAGGAGGGCTCAGATGCAGAGAAAAGTCAAGAAGCATTCACAAAACGAACGCGCCCGTTCATGTAAACAGATGATCAGAAACTTAAATAAAATCCGCATCTGGGTCTGTCTCAAATCTTAACCAGCTCTCTCCCTTGAACCACATCCCATCCTTCTCTAGAATATCATGAAACCCAAGAGCGAGTCTTCGAGTCGTCTTGCAAAAACCGGAAGAGAAAACGAAACGGGAAACAGGCGAATACACAGCCGGATGGAAATTCAAGAGCGCGTCTAACCCTAAATGGAAAATATGGGGAAATAAAAGTCAAGCTTCTCGGGGCCGTGAGTTACGTATATAGGCCTAACAGAAAGATCCAAAAAAGCAGAATACGTTTCCTTCAACTATAGTCAATGTTCGTTTGAGGTTGTGTTTACGCCTGAAAGGCTAATTGAAGGTTAAAGGTCCCCTTTGGCTTCTGGTGTTGCTGGTGAACTAATTATCATCATTTTCTTCATCATCATCATCGTTGTTATGATGTTGTTACCGATGTTCGCCTAAAGTTTGCCCAAGAGAAAAATGGACAAAAAGTCGCTTTCATATACATTTCCATCGGTGTTAGTATTTAGAGAATCTCTGAAGAACCTTGAAATTTTCTGTGAAGGGGAAAAATCTTTATCGAAAGTCACAAGATGGGGATTAGCAAACAGCCACATATGGCATTGGATAAGGATAAGTTACGCCACTCGCACACAGTCCGAAGGTCTTTAGTCTTGAAAAGGCCCATAATCGAAGCCATTCATTCCAGCACAACTCAAAATAATATCTTCGTACCAAGGAACTTTAAGGTATATCTTAGTTTTACCAGACCACTGAACTGATTAACAGCTCTCCTAGGGCTGGCCCGAAGGATTAGATATTTTTACGTGGCTAGGAACCAATGGGTCACCTAGCAACGGGACCTACAGCTTATTGTGGGATCCGAAGCACACTATATAGAGAAATGAATTTATATCACCAGAAATAAATTCCTCTGATTCCGCGTTGGCAGAGCCGGAAATCGAACCTCGGACCACCGGTTTGGCAGCCGAGACCGAAAACCACGCGTCCAGCGTGGAACTAACAGAGATAGGGAGTAAACTAAAGCTACAGATAATGGATCTTTCAGTGTCATACTGACAACTATAAAGCTCTCAGACTGTTCTAGCACGACAGCTTGAAAGCTTATACAACCACTAGTTGTACCATCACCATCGGCAAATGTTTAATTTGGTAATGTGACCTAAGAAACAAGGCCTCAGTATCTTCAAATTTCATCCCAAGATGTCATTTCTGGGAAATGACACCCGACGTATACGCAAATCCATATTAGTCTAATAAAAGAGATCAACAGCCCAATATGTTAAATACAACCTGACGTCTCTTAAAAAGAAAAAAAGTGCTAAAGGAAAATCTCAAACACAAAGTGAAGCCTCTAAAATGAACTTTGAAAAGAGAGAGGCCAAGTAGCCAAGTTATATTTAATGATCTCATTCCCACACTTCTGCAACCACTGCCTTCTCTTTACTTAGCTGGTTAACTGGCTTTGATCTTTCAAATTCCTTTCTTGGGTCTCCGTGACGATGCAAGCCACATCAAACTCATATGGTCTGTAGCAGGGTTTATTATCGGTGTTTTTTATGCAAGTCAGGGCGTTGTATAACCTTCCTCCGTTATTCAGTCTTTGAACCGGAATAAGAGGGGAGGTTCTAAATTTTGGGATGAGGCAGCAAGAACCACTTCAGCGTCCCACAGATGGTCAGGGAACCTGTGCGACAGCTGTTTGGAATTCAGTGATGATCACCCATCCGACTACTGACGCCAAAAAAATTAATACTGCTAAACTTCACTCACAGAACGGAAAGTGATAAAGCAAAAGTGTTACCAATGACATAACATTGATGGTTACCCATTCTAGCAGTGATCTGACCCAACGTTGCTGAACTTTATAGGTTGGAAGACAAGATGTGTATCACAAATGTGTTCTGGATGCTAAAAGGTCACTGAAATACAAAATTCTCACACCTCTGTATCACCGTTCCAATCACCACACCACCTCAACCATCAGGGCAACTGGTTCTGACCTATCCTACCCCACTGGACGCTAAAGGATCAAAGAGCCACAAAGACAAACAAGTCACTCTACATAAATATGCAACCATCTGCCAAACAAACAAGTTACACAAGCCTCTATGACAATATACAGAGTTCGGCCTTTTGTAGATCAAAGTGTCTGAGCGGAGGCCGTAGACTTCACCCACATTAGCCCTCGTCTGAATAACTACACAGCAGAAGCTGCGTAAAGCCGAAGATACCCTCCTTTGATATTCTGTTGCCTTCTGATAGAAGTACATCAAACACTTTGATAGCGTCCCAGTGACTAATTTATGTGATTAATCAGTTCACTCAGCGCACACTCCCCGTAGCAGTGTTGCAAGGCGTATGTGGACTTTGCCTTGATAGTTTGCGCAGTGAATTCTTGATACAAACAGGTTATAAATATACTAGCTGAGCAACCCGGCGCTGCCCAGGATAAGTTTGAATGACAACCGATACTCTCTCTCTTTCCCAGAACCCCAACTCTCTTTTTCTCACTCTCTCCCTACCCTGTTAAGATAGTTTGCTTCAGTTACATTGTCAAGCAGTTTTGACATTTTATATTTCACCACTTCTCATCCCCCATTCCTATTGCGGCTAAACTTGGACCTGATGGGTAACAATTCATCACAGTGACCTCAAAAACTATGGATTATACACTAATATCAGTCATTTTTAAAATTCTATTATTTACCCTTTCTCACCCGCCCCCCTTTCCTATCGGGGCTGAACTTGGACCCAAAGGGCAACGGGAGTGTCACTTTCATCTTAGCAACCTCGAAAACTATGGATTAGACACAAATATCTGTACTTTTCGGTTATTTTTATATGTCACCCCCTTCCCACCCACTCTCCCTATTAGGGCTTAACCTGGACTTGAAGGGCATGGGGAGTATCACTATTCATCTCAGCAACCTCAAAAACTATGGATTAGACACTAATATCTATCATTTTCGGTTATTTTTACATTTCACCCCCTTTCCACTCCCCCGCTTTACCCAATCAATGGTCCGATGTTAATTCTGTTTTCGCCATGAACTTCCCCGTTTTAATGTTGACTTAGGATATGTATAGCGTTTATACAATCAGACATTTTCTGGCTGATATATATATATATATATATATATATATATATATATAATATATATATATACACACAATTATATACCATAATGTGTGTATAATATGTATGTATATATATAAAATATGTATGTATAAACACATAAGCACTATTCTTTAAAAGATAACAGCCCAAAAATTCGTTGCAAAGCATTGTAAAATGATCTTGTTTAACCCAAGACCCACTCTCGAAATAAAATAAACATGCTTTAAAAAAATATCAGCCAAAATACTTAACACTGAAATCTTTCACCCTTTTACCCCGAAATACAGGGGCCTGGTATCCCTTTACGTTCTGTCGTAATAACGGGATATAATTAGACGTGATGGCGGGCAATAAACTAATTGGTTAAGGACACGCCTCTTGTATAAGGTCGCTTAAACAAAAAGGAAGTTAAAAAAAGGAAGATGCGTTAGCCTCACGGCTCAACTCACCGTTTTCCTAACAAAATGAGCAGTTCAGGTGGCTGTCTCTAACCTTAGTTGTCTCGACGCCATATTAACAATGTCGACTTTTGGTTTGGTTTGTTTGTATGGTGCTTTTACGTTGCATGGGACCAGTGGTTATTCAGCAACGGGACCAACGGCTTTACGTGACTTCCGAACCACGTCGAGAGTGAACTTCTATCACCAGAAATACACATCTCTCACTCCTCAATGGAATGGCCGAGACGAAGAAACGACTTTTGGTTTGGATTTACGAGCAAAATAATTGGCAAGGATTATAATCCAAGCTGTTCCCTGTATCAATGACGGTATTATATCTTGGAAGTAGATGCTCTTTTAAACAAGTCTTGCTGAAAAGGATTGCTGCATCAGCTCCATTCATTTTGTATAGAATCTTCTCTATTTTCCTCATTAAGGACATCTCATTGTTGCTGAAACTGGAAAGCAACGTGCCAAAGGGGATCGTCAAATCCGGTGTAGTCATATTGAATAATACTCGCAATGAACATTATATTTCATGCATTATACTCATACGTAGGATGACCATACACTTATACCTCACCACTCCTGGATGTCCATTTTATTTGCCAAATAGTATATAGAAGGAATATAGAATTTAATCAAAAGGCCAAGCGCTGAGACCTATGAAGTCATTCAGCGTAGAAGGGTTGGAGAGGTGTAACAAGAGGAAGATGCGTAGGAGAGGGTGGATAGCAAGATGAAAGGAGAATATGAACGGAGGTACAGCAAAGAATAAAAGGGGGTTGCAGGTAGAGGCCGAAGGGACTTCGCAACGAACCTTAAGTAAGTAATGCCTGCAGTGCACCTCGCCACTAACCCCCTAGGGGAATTTTTCACATAATGGTCCATATATCAATATATTCAAGACCATCATACATTTTTGACGACAGATTAACGTCACCAATTCTTCCATGCATTTTTTTTCATATCGAACGTAGACACACTTATTACGATGTTTAATTTCCGACCGCCACATTTCTTTTAGAATTTAAAATAATATTTTGTTCTAAAAAAAAAACTTTTTTCGACTAAATCCACAATTTTTTTACAAACCCCCCAAAAAAACGTACTGTTACGGAATGAGGTTCAAATTGGAAAATTTGTGTGTGTACGCGCGGGCGTGCACACAATGCAATTTTTTCCCCTTTAATTTTGGATGTGGTGAACGCTACAACCCTATACCCAGCGCCTCAGTGGCTTGATCGGTATAGTCTTGGCCTGCCACCACAGCGGCCGCGAGTTCGATTCTCGGGCATTCCATTGAGGTGTGAGAGATGTGTATTTCTGGTGACAGAAGTTCACTCTCGATGTGGTTCGGAAGTCACCTAAAGCCGCTGGTCCCGTTGCTGAATAACCACTGGTTCCATGCAACGTAAAAACACTATACAACTCTATACCCGCACAGAGAATACACCAAAATCTTTAGACCTTGGAATCAACTCTACGAGTGTGGTATATACCCCACAAAAAAAATCCCATGATAATTAACCTATAGATATCAACTTCACCATATAAGGGATGTTTATAAAAAATATCAACCTTCCAATTCGCATGAGCGTTTTGGGATTAAATTACAAGATCCTCACCTCCACTAAACTAACAAAGGGTTACATAATTATCAACCAAGATCCACTGAGGGGCAGTGAATTCTCTAGATGGGTCACAATTGTTTTCCCGCCTCGGAACGCTTATAATACACACGCACACACGTGTATATATACATTATATATATATATATATATATATATATATATATATATATATATAGTATATATATAAAAGGAAACAGCAAAACGGTGATTACCATATGTTCTTCGCATTTCACCTCCTCTTACCCTTCGTCCTCTGCATTCCTTCCTTTATTTATCTTGCCCCTAAAATCCTACTTTTCTCTCAAAGACTTTAACAAAATTACTTTAACAAAATGTAGAAGACATAGGCTACTTAGTTTTTAAAGTACAGGCTACCATAATAATTAAATATTAAGCTAAACTGAATCCCCAAACCGTGTAAGAGAGACAAACATATTGAAGGGAAGACGGACAAAAGACTACATCCCTTTATGAACATCTAAACAGAACTGTCTACCATTTGTACTAGGTTTGACAAACTCTTACCGCGTGGAGGCTCCGTGATGACAAAGTAAGAATGACACTCTCACAGGCAGATGGGTTCTACCAGTGCATCTCTATATAGGCTTGATGGTCTTCTCAAGTGCCTACTTGTAGTTTGACAAATTTCTGCAATTTCGTAAAAAACATAACGAAAAATGGACTAGTCACCTTTATGAACATCTAAGAATGATGTTCGACCTTTGTATTAAGTTTGAAATCCCTTCAACTGTGTATTTCTCATGGCAAGGTAAGTGAAACTGACACGCTAACACATTCAAACATACTGACGTCATTGCCTTAAGTACATACATCTATACACACGCCATGTAGGAGTTGCGATGACAAAGCACGCATGATACACCCACAGCTGAATGGATGGACAAACCTGACAGCCTGTCTTCATAAACAACCACATATGATGGTTGTTAGATTCAGTTTGACTGACATGACTCCAACCGGGGAGGGAGCTGCCGTGACCACGGTCTAGGTATATACGTATATATATATACCTAGCCCGTGGCCGTGACAAGGTGACAGACACTGACGGACTGATAAGAGGGACGGTCTTCCTTCACGCATAGCTTGGATGATGGTCTACCTTTGATCCAAGTCTGGAAGAAATCCTTTCAACTGAAAAGATGGAACTTTCCTCCCGATGGTCTTAACCTGCTATGTATACACCTCTGCTGCGTGTTTAGTACAAGCCGGTTGGACATTACCATAAAAACATAATTAAAACATATCAAAGTTAATGACCTTCAAGAAATATCAGTCCTAGATAACGACCTCCGCATACCCTAGGAAAGATACAAAAGAAGTTGCAAATGAAATGGGAAGCGTGACAAACACTGATGTGCAGACAGACAGACAGACAGTCCAACTCCTCTCGTGCACTTCATGCAAGATGGTCTGCTTATGTTATGTACAATTGTTATGATGGCGTGACAGACACACTGACAGAATGACAGGCAAACGGATGGAAAATTATGTCCACCACCGAATTTGTGGCAGGGGACTGATAATAATAAAGCAAAAGCTAACCTGTGAATAGACTATGTTTCCCGGCCTAGTAACTGTCACTCATATCGGCCATAATAATTCATTACATAAACTTAAGTCGAACGGATAGACTGACAAGACAGGCAGTAGTAGTCTGTTATATGCCTCAACGCCTGAGTACAAAGAAAAATTATAATAAATAATTCCATATACTTTTAATCCAAAGTATTTTGGAGGAGAAAAAATGTCTAATTTGTAAGAGAACATTACTCTTCCGGCATTTTAACAATACAACGGACACGAGCGAGGGATCTTAGTATGGTTTACAATGACAGCATGGTCATTACAATTACATGGAACGTAACATCATTACAACTATTATAAGTAACAAACTAACTATTTTGTAGCCTATTTTATAACTTTTCACCAAAACTGATCTTGGCGGCACAGGTATTATTACGATTGTTATTTTGCAAAAATAACCAGAATAGAAAATCAAATTTAATAAGGAAATAAGAAAAAAAATTCTACCCGAGTATCAGCAAAAGCAATTAAAACCACGAAAAAAATAAACGATACAGCACACGAGTCGCGTCTACATAATCATTCCCTCTACCACAGTATCCGCTTACCTGCACCGAATGCTTATACTGGTTTACACGTTACCGTCACGTTGTTAAGCCGTTCTGAGGGCAATGGAACATGTGCAGAAGCATTCCCGCCTTTCTGTTACACATAATACATATACACAATTTCACATATATATATATATATATATATATATATATATATATATATATATATATATATATATATATATATATATATATATTCTTTACCCTAAGGAATGGATTACAACCTTATCTGAACTCAAATTCACAATATTACCGTTACATGAAGAACACCGTACATAATTGGCTACGTGTAGTAGTAGTACCCCCCACAAACAAGTCTATTCCGGATACTGTCGTATTAACGATCTGTCAACTAATTACATTGTAAAATAATCATTTAATTAGCTAACATTCCTATCGACAGCAATACCATAGCAACTACAATCTACGCGCTATAATTCGTAGCACAAATATTTTAATTACTATGAAACTTGAGCAAGCTGGGATATAAGTAGTGACGTTCCAATCCTACATAACCCTACTTTCACTTCTCTAATAAATTTTCTTTTTTCCTTATGTAAATTACAAATACCTCCGTGTATGACATTCGATCTAAAGCAATTAAGCCTACAGAATTTTGTTGAAATAAACATTAAACACCGATCAGGTAATTCCAGGAGGTACAAAGATTTTTGTAACAAGCAATTTGTTACAAGCCATGTTCCTTATCCTCTACCCTCCCTTGAGAATTTCCGATATCCTGCATGCTCCGGTTTCCCCAGCCTTTGAGAGACGGAGCCAGTGCTACCTTATAAGTCTACCTTAAAGTAGCACTTCCCGCCACCCTACTTACCATTTTACAAAGAATTAGGCCTCCACCTCTAAGTACCTAAACTGTCTAGCATACTTTTCAAAATGTCCATGCACCAGATGAATAGCTAAAAACTACGTTTCTTTATATATCATACTAATCAACTCCCCAACGCACACCAGATGTCTGCCACAACCATAGCACTCAACCATACAGAGGTAACGTAACTTCAACTTCTGTACGATCAAGCAAAGCAAAGTATATACACACATACGCACGCACACAACGGGTTTGCAGATGCGAGCCAACCCGTTCCCTCCAGCCTCCACCCTCCAGTGATACAATGACCGATCACACATCCGCTGCTTTAACGGTCTCTGAAGTTTCCATTCCAAAAGTTGTGACACCCTCTCATGTACTATAATTATGACCCGCTTGAACACAGCACACGTTCTGTATAAGTGTGTATTGCTAAGGCTAACTGTTTACCCAATGAACCTACACGCAATACTGTTACAGTGTGAAAGATTCCCCAATTTTCAAGCGCAAACATTAAATGTATCTTCTTGTATAATTACTCATGATATGAACGCAGCACACGTTTTGGTTAAACGTACTCTGCAGGTATAACTACACAGCAATTAACCGGATTCTTGATTATTCTGCTTGTAACCAGTTAACAATATGTAGTATTTCTGCCTCATGTCATGTATCTGATTTTTAAGAAAATATGCTATAGCAGTGAAGACCTGTAATTCCCCGTACAATGGTCTAGCATTAAACAATACAAATACTTGAACAGTTATCTGAAATTTAGCATACTATAGAAAATCAGTGGTTCCCAGACTTGACCAAACCAACAGTGGCAGATCTAGAAATCTTTCCTGGGGGTTAGGGCCACTTAGGATTTTATATATATATATATATATATATATATATATATATATATATATATATATATATATAATACACACACACACACACACACACACACACAGTAGTAGTAGTTGTCGTTGAAATAATATTGACAAAGCAAATGTTTGCAACTAATAATGATTTATTGAAAGAAAACAATGCTATACTATGCATAAACATGGGTGGGTGCACGTAGCCAGCCCCCCCCCCCCCTTAAATCAGCCACTGCATACTAAGGATCCCCAGATATATTGAGTCACAGTTGAGGACCCCTGTCAATTAACTTTTTATCATACCATACCGGGATACCCAGTACAACGTTTAATATGTGCATATTCCTGCACACGTATCGATAACACCGACACTAGGATGCTAAAGAATCAGTGATGTAGTTTTATTGTACATATAATTTTTCTGGAGTTAAGAAACACCGCATTCAGCAAATCAACAACCACACAAAATAATCCGTGAACTAAAATACTTACAGAGAGCTAGTTATTCCGCAACATCAAAAATAAAAACAAAAAATATTATGAAGCCAGACTAATGAAACGACCAAGCCTTCCAAAAATTATCCACGAGGATTACGATTGCTTATATTTACACTGGCTTGTATAAATACAACTTTAAATATCCACACCAATGGGCTAGAATGAACAAAATGTAAATAGTTGTAAAATGTAAATAGTTTTAAACAATGTGTTTAACAACAACAAAAATACATTAAATAGCATGTTCTTACGTAAATGCTCATCAAAGCATAAACCTAGATTCCATTAACGCGAATACAACGTCGCCTTTTCTACCCAGCCAGTTGAGTTGGGCTACTAAAGGTCAATATCACCGGCCACATGGGAGTGGCAGATGGCTTTCCACTCTGGGTGTCATCCCTAGCCATAGTAGGAACATGCAGCTTTTTCCATACATTATTTTCACACCAAATTATTATAAATAAATAAAATATAAAGACATTAAACATTATTTTGAAAACCTTTATAATCTGCCGTATGACAAGTAAGAGGTACTTAAAATTAATATCCTTTCACAACCCTCAAAGGAGCTCTTGAAGCACTACTAACTTTCCCATTGTGACTGCCGGCATTAGTTCTGTCACAAGGCACTTCCCGAGATATCGATTAGTCATGGAAAGGTGTTAAGATGTACTTTCTGCTGTTAGCTGTAATGAAATTCTTTTCGGCAGAACAGCGATGAACTTTGCTTGCTTTTCTGGTGCAAACTTCCGCCAAATTACTGTCTAGATCAATTAACGCAACTATACGATTTCCCGTTAAAAATTAATTCTTCAAAATTACATGGAATTTGGATATTAACGAAATTAACAAGAAAGGATGTAGTTAACTTTTCTTACAGTAAGCAGCGTGTTATTCGGGGCATAGGTACCAAACATGCGGACGATTAAAGATACAGATGGCACGAGTCGGTCAATAGCCTTTTCAGGACTTTCTCTTACGGTCTACGCCCACTTTTCTAACCCCATATGCCACCAAAAAGGCCAGGTCTCGCCTTTTAATGTATTAAGAACTGTTCGGCGACTTTTTTACGAATTTAAAATTGTAAACTTTAGAATGAATGTGTTCTACAATTTTCTAACACTACTTGAGCGTCGGTATAACACGAGCTACAACAAATCCAAGATACAAAATGCATACCATGCACCTGACAACAATATTGGATATGATAGCTAGGCTATACTACTAACAGTGAATTGCAAAATTAACAGCATGCCTATTCCCCACAGCGTTATTATCTACGGTCCCGGCTGTTATAAACAATGGAGACTAACTCTGTTCAGTAGGCGGGGCTCAAAATTTAACGTTGGATAAACACACGCAGTCAAAAAGGGCGAATTACGTACCTTTCTAAATGGGAAGCTTCTTTATTCGGCCTTCTCTTAGCCAGTCGACGTTGCGTTAAAACTGTTAAACTACAACATTAAAAGTTTCACAGACTGAATGACACAACAACACTCTGAGAAAGAGCGGGACACACCTCACTCGTCCGACGTCTCGCCGCTGACTGAACTTGCAAAGCAGCGCGACGCTCGAGTCGCGATATCCGACAGAGCGTCCTGGCGTCTGTGACCACGATTGGATGGTGGGTACCCACCCTACTGAATCACTCCTTAGTATATATATACACAAGCAAAACACACGTATGTGTATTTTAAAAAAATACTATTTACTATCTAATACTCTATCCCTCAACAATGAAATTATAACAGATGAGTGGTTCTGTATTCGAACCTGAATTTTTGGTTTAGTAACAAAGATAGATGGTCAACCTTGACTACTCGGTTATCAAGAGAAATGTAAATTGTTATCGACTCTGCTGTATACATATTCTAGTCGAATTTAGGTTCTGTATTTAAAATCGCCATCAGCTGACTGGTAAGTTATATGTTAAATCCAAGAAGCAAGAGAGTACGTATACTATACAGAAGTGAATGGCTCAGACCACGCTGCTGATGAACTATTGCTGTGTAAGTGTATGAAGCAGCTAATGCTGTGAAAGATCACATTTAGAATATGAATGACGCTGCTCTATGTTAATTACGTGTGTGTTTCATATCTGTTGAGGTCCCAGTGTTTTATCTTGATAGCCACTGTGCAAAGCGAGGGTTACTGATTGCATGGGCATATGCTGGAAGATGGATCTAATTTCCTAGTGAATCGTTATTTGCATTAATCATTTGACATTGTTGTTTATTTCATTTGTTTTTCTTTGATGTCTCTCTTTTTAATGAATGCTTAACTTCTTTCATCCTTTATCTGTAAGGGGGTTGCTTTATTTTTTAGGGGTCATTGACCTTGCAGCCTTTTACTTTTCCAACTACAGGTCGCACCTGGCTTGTAATGATGAACTTCCAGTCACGTGAATGTTACGAGACTGATGACTCATGTTAAAGGACTTTTTTTTTCTAGTCTCAATAAGAAATTATTTTTGCATTCGTCGCTCTGTGGTCAAGCATATTTCTTTGACCATGAGGCGAAGATGGGCACACCTGTTCCGTCCACACGCCCATCTCATGCAGTTTTATTTTATTTATTCATTTTTTTTAATAAGCAGATCGTTCACACGAAAGAGAGGGGGGAAACACCGTTCAGTATTTTCTAATTCAGGAAGGAAAGTGGACGAAAAAAGATATTTTTTACCAAATTCTGAACACCATGTTCACAAATAGTAATCTGTTCACGATCAGTTTCGCGGCGCATCGGTCTAGGAGAATAAACACTACAGTTAACCTTCCCCTTGTTACTAAATGCTCTGAGATCAAGTGCCTTTGCTGGCATAAGGCCAGCAGTCTACAATAACAAAATCATCAAAAGCTTTGTTTGCAGCCTGCGTGGCCAAAGAAGTTCGACTTGCAAAACAGTTAATAGCGAAACTCATCGTTTTGAATAAAAATACACAGCATAGATTTAGGTTTGTCTAAAAGTTTGATGGATCTTTCCCAGATAGAGAGTCCCAAGGGTTTTCGCGGGTTGTCATCTAGGACTAGGATTAATATTTCTTGAGGGTCATCGTCTATGTGATATTTACAGTCTTTTGGTTTATGTTTTTATGGTCATCCCCAACGGGCTTGTACTAAATACGCCGCAAAGGGGGATACGGGTTAGATCCCCTTAGGGGTCAGTCCAGTAGAGATCCCTTTTGGTTGTATTCTCTCTCTCTTCTCTCTCTCTCTCTCTCTCTCTCGTCAATATATTAAGGAAATTAATCTTAAAATCAAGAGAAACATTAAATTCAAGCCACAAAACACTACATTGCTCAGAAACTCTAAAAATTTTCAAGAGATTCAAGAACAACAAGAAACGACAGATGAAGAAACTGAACATAACGGAGAAAAAAATAAGCGAAACTGAAGATGTAGAACTTGCTCAATTCGTACTAAAAACAAGGGAGACGTGTAAATACCTTGACATAGAACTTTCCAGCGAGACCTTCCATGAAACCGGTGACAATATTTCAATAGAATTAAGGGAAAGAGTAAATACATTGACTGACTTTAATCAAATATCTTTAATGCAGAACTAGCACTAAATGTAATAAGATAATGTGGGTTACGCTGCAATGGGTTCGAATGTCACTTTTTCTGTCCGCCCTCAGCTCCTAGAAACTACTGAGGTTAGATGGCTGCAAACTGGTGCGTTGATCATCCACCCTCTAATCATCAAACATAGGAAATTGCAGTCCTGTAGCCTTAGTAGTTTCTATTTTATTATAGGTTAAAGTTACCTATGAGCGTGCGTCTGGCAACGATATAAATCAGGCCAAAACGGTGCCGTTGTTGAAGTTTCATGGGCCGCGGTTCATACAGCATTAAACCGAGACCACCGAAAGATAGATCTATTTCTGGTGGCCTTGCTCATATGCTGTACAGAAAACTCGATTGCGCCTAAGAAACTTCGGCTATTATTTTGATTGTTTAAGGCCATCTTTACAGTGACTCAGCTACCACGGATCGACATGCCCGTTCTGGTCTCAGATGGCTGAACGAGTCCGGAATCCTTCAACGCTCCGCTACACATACGGAGCGCCGTAATACCAAAGGCCCGTCATGGAATAAAGCTAGCTTAATCTAAAACCCAGCCAACCAGCCATGCTCTTAGACCGACAAGCAAAGCACATTCGAAGACCCGTCAGCCATGTTGGTTTGAGGCTAACAGGTTTATGACTGAACGAGACCCATGTCGAGCCAAAAGAACACAGGTACGGTAGAATGTCCACGGAACTAACAAGTAAGATAAGTACATACACGGGAAACATAAGTATTTAGGAGTAAACAAGCATTCGAAAGGAGAGAAACGCAACAAGAAAAAAAAATAACGTGAAAACTATAATCAAACTTTAACCATGATATATATTTACATATATATATATATATATATATATATATATATATATATATATATATATATATATAATTTTAGTTACTTCTTTGTTTATCTCAATCTACCAGTTTCTGTTTTTTCACTCATTATTCAAACAGTAGTTTGTATTCCCGCATATAAATTTACCAGTCTCGTAACTTCTATGCTTCTCAGATCATCACCTTCTTCGAGTACCAAGTGCTTTTTCACCCCCCCCCCCCTCACCCCGGCCAACCCCGCACAGGTCTGCGCGCACGCAAACGCGCTTGTACACAGCACCCCAGAATCAGCGGAAACCGTCACTGCCTCACGTATTGGATTCAAGTGGATAAACATCACCCTAAGTCATTTAGCCTTGCAATATTCCCTGGCTTAACCTCTGAAGGTGCCACGTCGCAAACAATCTCACACGTCTCCTCTCAGCTCTTCAGTCATTTTGTTCTTGCTATCCGTTCTTGGCACATGGCGTTACCACTCTTCACTTCGATGCATATGTATCTACTTACTCTGCTGACATAAGTAGTTACTTAACGCTAGTGTTCACTAAGCACTACATACTAAGCTGTAGGTACATACATCCATCTAGTTCCGCTAGAACTTTAGTCTTACGTTGGTTAACTTGAAACGGTCTGGGAACCACCTAAATATCTCTTTTCAGAATAATCACGTCTGCCCAGGCTGAAAGGAACATCTGTGCAGATGTGCAAAGAGAGCCTCGGTTTCTCTGCTCGGTATTTTCATGTTTTTGAAACCGATTTCAGCTGACTATAGACTTTCTTTCTTCCTTTTGTTTAATTTTTCTTTTCATTTTCTGAGAAAGAAAACAATTGAGATGGCTTTGCCTGTCCGTCTGCACTTTTGCTGTCCGCCCTCAGATTTTAAAAACTACTGTGCTGCAAATTGAAATGTTGATTACCCACCCTCCAATCATCAAACATACCAATTTGCAGACCTCTAGCCTTAGTAGAGAGGCCAGAAAAAAATGGCGGACAGACAGAAAAAGCTGGCGCAATAGTTTTCTTTTCAGAAAATTAAAAATGCAAGTTCTTTATTCATGTATTTTTCGATGGGGTAGAAAAGAGCCAGTAGGCCTACTGAGGAAAGAGAGATACAAGAAGTGAGATAGGAAAAGAAATGAAAAAATAAAAATAAAAACTAGTCGGTAAACCATTTACTAAGTGAGAAAAAAAAAGCATTCTAGCCTCATTTTGACTAAATGAAAACGCCATTAAAAACAAAATGAGTGGAGCAGGACCACTGTTGTTTACGTCACCAAGTTCACCTCGTACCTCTCTCCACATGCTAGTTTCTAGAAGCTGAGTATTGGAAGAGAGAGAGAGAGAGAGAGAGAGAGAGAGAGAGAGAGAGAGAGCAGCTGTAGTTGGAAACTGGAGAACTGAGCAGCCTGGACAAGATAACAAGAGAAATGGTTTACTAACGGGTTTCTAAGGAGGCAATTATGAGAGAGGAAGCTGGTTTGAATCTAAAGATATGTTTTCGTAATGAATATATTGTAGTAGATGGAATGTTGAGTTATTTCACAAAAGAGTTTTATGCTATACTGATTTGTTGCTATATCTATATATATATATATATATAATATATATATATATATAATATATATAGTATTTATATACAGAAATTATCATCATTAGTGCCTCATATACCTACACAGAAGATTCGTAAGCAGTGTGTTGACTCCTCTTACACTGTGGAATTCTTGCAAAAACTCTTTTAGTGTTCTTCTCATGAAGGCCTTTTCGTTCAGTTGCCTCCATCTACCTGACACTTTCTAGATCCTTCCTTCTCTCTCACGCCTATCCATCGCACTCTATTCTTCCCGCATGGCTAATTATCTCTAATCACCCTGATTCGTCCTTTCACATACTTTAATCATTTTTTAACTTAATTAAGTATTCAAGTGTTTCATACATGTCCAGTTCTTTTTACTCCATATATACTACGTAAATATTTCATCGCAATAGGTACAAAAAGTTTATTTATTTATACATAACATCCACACTCAAGTTCTACAAAACAAGAGTTTGTTCAACAAGCACTTAATGTATTCCAACTTTGGCTTTCGTAGACATGGCAGCTATTAATTCCTTCCCTCGGTTCACCTATTCTGTGACTTGCCTTGTGTTCATCTGTTACATTTGCTCCAAAATACCTTTAAGAATAATTTAACTTCCAGTCTTGCTCACATTCCTGTATGGCCTACATAGGACAAGGTCTACTACGTTGGTGTGGTGAGTGTTTGTGAATATTTCTGTTAGAATGCCTCCGACATTGGTTCTTCAAGCATAGAAGTCCACTGATTCTTTCTACGGGAATGTGTAGTAATAATTCTCCATTTCTCTCTTCATACAAAAATACTTTGTATCATGAAATGACCATTCTGTACCTGTATCATAGTGACCATCCAGTCCACAAACCCTTCCCATATTGTTGTAGTGTATAAGAAAAAAAGAAAAAAGAAGAAGAAGAAAAAAAAAGAGACGATGTTGTTCACTTTTCAGATGAGCAGCAAATGAACTGACTGAGGCACCAATATTCTAAGTATAAAACCCACATGACGAGTGATACATTCGGGAAAGAGCTCAAGGTTGTCTCCACCGTCCGTCATGTAACTACTAAACTTGACTGAAGGGAAAAAAAATCGGAAAAAGGGAAAAAACAAAATGAACTGTTATCTGAACGACAGATGCCAGACGTCACCAAGCACATTATGTATCACGGACACAGTGAACTGTGAGCGAGATGATCTCAGGTGGAAATAATCTCTCATGCGCGATGTTGAAACTCTCTCGCCCCTACGCTGCCACCTTGTAGAATGAATCAACAGCTTTCGGACATTACATGGGCCACCTACTATAAGATGATGCGGATGACGAAAAATTTGGAAGCATCAGAATTAAAGATATTTCTTTGGCAATGAAACTTTGACTGGTGTTACCTCTTGACACGAAACTACAGTTTCAGAACTTAAATTAAACGTTTGGTGGCAACACTCGAATAGACTCAGAGGTTGTTTGAGTGTTTGGTGATTTTAATTTTAAAGAAACGTTGAGGATGGAATCCACATTGACCGTTACACTTATCACTTGTGGGCTTAAGACAACAACAGCCAAGTATCTTGGTTCATTTCAGTCGATGATGTCACATCCAATCGTCACGAACTTTCTGAGGGGCAACAGCAGTATGACATCATACTACTTTTAATGTCAATGACGGCATGGAACGTCATCGAATGACGTCACCGACTACTCATGGACACGTCACCGCGGTCTTAAGACAGTAACTCGTTTACAAATATATTGATTTGTTTTTATTTCACATGAAGTTTTTTCTTCGTGCGTTTAATATGGAAATTATACATGTATGCATATTTACAGAGTGCATAGTGATCATAAAATACAATTATTCGAGAAGGATGAAATTTCATAAATACTAAATTTATCAACCCGACATCACACACTGAAGATGTGTGTGGGTGGGGGTAACGCCTTATTATGACGTCAACATTGCCCAAAATTCAAACTCCTGTAAATAAGAGAAATTTAGTCACATCCGTCAGAGATTTTTTTTTGGGGGGGTGAGGGGGCAGACATCACGCATGATTGATGATTAGAAATATTAAGAGAACAGTTTTAGTAATAACATAAAATCGCGTTCGTACCACGTTCTCAGATTAGACCGACCCATCAGGGACAGTTTGAATAATTAGCAGAAATTCCCCTAGCAATCGTATGATTCCGCAGTGTTACCTTCCACTCTTCACCACTGGGGTATCTAGTTATTGAATATAATGAGCCACATGTAAAAATGCGAATATGCAACGGCGAAGATGAACCAACGACATCTGGAAGACGCCATGGTTACATTTGAAGCTCAGATATCAAAAGAACGAAGACGTGTGAAGTAACACTCATTCTCTACTTCAAGGGTTCAATTTTTACACAATCACGAGAGGAGCTTGCACGGAAATATTCAATGCTTTAACGATTTAACGATGTTCAATGGAGGGAGAGCGCGAGCGAATTATGTTTATGAATATGTGACAGAAGAGAGAGGGAGAAAAAAAAAATTCAGAGATATTCGAGAGTGACTGTGATGGAGAGAATATTTTAAGCTTGCTCAGCTTAAAAAGAGATTCTCACATTTAAACAGTTGTTCGCAATTACGACAGAGAGAGAGAGAGAGAGAGAGAGAGAGAGAGAGAGAGAGAGAGTCTTCCGGAAAAAGGATTTTCAGAAAAACAATTTTTAAAGTACCTTAAAATATTTTTATGAATTACAAAATAATTCTTGTGAATCAAAATCTAGGGAGAATGAAAGCCTACAAAGCACTTGCTATGTGATGGATATCTCACTTTTTTTTCGTTAAATTTATTCATTATCATATTACATGACCTTCTCTCTCTCTCTCTCTCTCTCTCTCTCTCTCTCTCTCTCTCTCTCTCTGCTGTCCGTGTCCTTCACGGCCTACGGAGATAGCCCCAAGCCTGAATTCAAACGCTTGACATTTTGCTATCATTCTGACCTCATTTTCCGCCGGAAACAAGAGACGTGACATTTCCCCACTCCTTAGAACCACCCACCCTCACCCCAGCTCTGGGGTCTTTGTGATATAGATGAAAAGTCTCTAGGGAGGGGGCCGGGCTGGGGTCGGGGGCGGAGGAAGAAGCTTTATTGGATTCGACTGAGTCCACTCCCAGAGCTTAGGATATATATTACACTGGGTGGACTTTAAAATCCATGGATACTTGCATTGTCTGCTCTTCGTGATCCTTGGATGAACTCTAATTAATATGTGTTCTGTTTGCGCTTCGAGCTCCCTTGGGCAATTGCACTGCACCCAGCTTTCCAAGGTTCTGTTCTTTGTTGTACTCGATGTTCTTTTGGATCATTAGCCTTTATATGGAGATACTTGAAGATTTATGAATATGCTATATCCTATATCCTTTTCACAATACCAGGTGCTTACATACCTCAAGAGTGTTGTTTGACAAGTCCAGCGAATTCCGGATCACTAATCGATGTCTCCTGCGTCTCAGGCTCCTTGGCAACCTATCTGACAAATTCAGCGATTATGACTACGCTTAACACATTCAAACGTTTACGGACAACTGTATTTTATGAGCCTCAGAATCTAAAATAATTTCACTGGACCTGAAGCTCTACTCCCATCCTGGTCTTCTAAAAGATAAAATGTAGGTTACATAATGCCCTCACTGAATTTATCTCTTATCTTACGATATATGCCAACGCATTGAGGAGCTGCGTTCATTTGATTTATGTCCTGATTACAATAATCTGTCTCACATTCCCATAACTGTTACATTTTTTATATAAATTTTTCAAGCATTTCTATTTTGATCCTCTTGCAATTCAGGTACTTGTGTCAGAAATATAGATACATCAAAATGTATAGCCCGTGGGCCATACCACAAATCATTGGCTTCGAGCATTTCTAGAAAATATTCTCATTCCGGGAAAGCTATTGGACTTTCTCTTGGGATAGAGAATGGTACAGTCTGGCTCTTCTAGTAATTTAGGCTCATGTTTTAAAATTACTTTGCACTCACGGCGATCAAGATGATGTCCTGACCGCTCTTAAGTTGATTTTCAACCCAGATGTTATCACAAAAAAAAAAAAAAAAAGCTAACGCCTGGCTGGGTTTGTCTCCCCCCACCTCTCTCTCTCTCTCTCTCTGCGAAGAGAAAGTAGGATTGCTTTCTCCGCAAGAAAATATTCGACAGAAAGCATTTGCGATACGCCGAAGGGACACAATGGCTGAATGCATCGTCTTTTTACACTGACCACACCGAGACAAAAGAAGAAAACAAAAAAGAAAATATTGTTATAAGATGAAGAAAGACGTATAAAGAATTCCCTTGCTTTCCGCAGTAATGATAACGCGATTTCTTGATAATGACGTCCAGAAACAACTGCCATAGCACAAATCAATTTTAAAAAAGTAAATCATGAAAACTGCGTTCGCTCATATAATCTATCAAGCAGGATATTCTTTTGTTTCATTCGCGGACTGACGAGTCTTTGTTTTGCCCTCCTGTGAACATAGGGAGGACGGGAAACAAAGGCTATAAAAACGCACCTGTCGCTAGAAACACCTGTTTCCTTCGTTCCAGCAACGAAGTAGTAGGTACCTGGATTTCGTTCATTAGTGAGTATCAATAGTAACAAGTCTTCAACATTGATGGTTTCCAGATCATTAAAATGAAAACCATTCTGCCTGGTCAGCGTTCAGATGGGTGACCACATAAACTCTGGAGACATTCTGTGGTCATGTGATTTGTCCCGCCAACAGCTGCCTAAAAATCATTGCCTTGACAATAGGCAACAGGCCTTGGGTGTCTATTGTCAGCGGCTATGAGGCAACATAAGGCATTAGAAACCAAGAGAGTGATTCATATTCACATATTCATTTCAATATTTTTCAATGTAGGTCAAATTTCGTGTTTCTTTTAATGCGATGTTGCATGTAGGCACTTTGTTGAATCCATCAGCATCTTGCAATTGAATTCTGCATACAATACCCAATAGGTTTTTTTATTGCTACATGTTCGTGAAGGTGGTGTCTGTCACGCATGCATGAACAAGCACCAAGTCAAGTTTGCACCGGTATAGAGCAAAATATGTGGGCCACTCGGTGTGAACTTATGGGTCTAGGTCCCTAAAGGCGCCAGGAATGGTTCCATGTGACATCACTAAGAACCTTACGTACTGTGCCGTGGCTTAGTCTGAATGTTTACTTCGGAATTTCATGCCGTTTTGATCTCTATCTTTGTTCATGTTTGTTCATTTAGAATATTTTATCTAAAGCCAGCGCTTATCATATTATATAACACACACACACACACACACACACACACACACACATATATATCTATATATATATATATATTTTATATATTATTAATATATATATAGATATATTATATATATATATATATATAGATATGATATGTGTGTGTGTGTGTGTGTGTGTGTGGTGTGTGTGTGTGTGTGTGTGTGTGTGTGTGTGTGAGGCACACTACGTTATTTTCCAAAATTGTTCTCAACTCTCATTCACCTATACCTTGATTTTCAATCATAGTCGCTGCAAACATCGTCAGGAACCAAAGGTGTGCACCATGGAACCAGCTAGGCTAGGTCAGTCGTAAAGGTTCAAGTCGTGAAAAAGAGAGAGAGAGAGAAAACCACCGAATACTCAGATGAACAACGCCTTCATTCATAAGTGATGATTGGTTAAGGAAGGATTGTACACCAATCAGCGAGAGTACTGGTTTGAGTTGTCCATCGCGGGCCATAGTATCATTGCTGGGCTATTTTTGGATGTGACGCTGAACGTAAGGTATTCTGCCGGCATCCTTTTCATACCAACCAAACTAAATGCAAATTCAACAAGCACACATGGTCGGGCATAACTCGGTGTAATTTCCCGAGTGATTTTATGCAATTTGTATCCATGTTTATACCAACTAGAAAGATTGCGTTAAATGCCAGGAGCATTATGCCATTCCACCCCTTAATCTTAAATACCTTCCACCCCCTAATCTTAAATAAGGTATTTAACATAAGTCACTTCGTCATTTCATATAATAGCTAGAATCTGAAAAGGTACGATGTTCCAGCAACATCTGGCCGGAAGTTAAAATTATATGGCAACAACAAATGGCAAGAAGCACAGGTGCGTTCATCAACGCTTGCCAGTACAACCGAGCGAGTAACTTAACCTTTTCAGACTAATTATTACTTCGTTTCCTTATTTGGGTCAGCATTAGAAAAGTTATTTAATCTCCAGAAGGTTAACGTTTGTATTTGCAAAATTATTTAGTAGAATCGTGACTATATTTCACAGGTTCCCGGTTCCGAGAAGTGAACAAATATATAAAGTTTAGGTACACTGAACGTCCTCCGAGGAAGTGCTGGTTGAACGTCGTAGGATCCAATGACCTTTACGGATATTTGACGGAATACGTTTGCACCGTGCCATTTATTGGCCATTTCACTCTTATAAATCCTTAACGTCCACATTATAATGAAAGAAAGTAATTCACACTTCTTATAAAAGCTACTGAAGATCAAGTAATGTGCCAGTAACAGCTGTTGAAATTCTGCGATGACGTCATATCTTGAGAGATATTTGAGCAGACTGTCAGATGATGAATTTTTATTATAACTAATAATATCATTGCCATAAGCATTTGCGTGTAATCCTGTTAGACAATGGGCATATATTTATCGAACTGTTTTATGTAAAGAACAAATCAAACAGAATTATCAAGCAAACATTGACACTTGAGAAGCAAACAACCAAGGTGACGTCATGAACACGTCATCGGTGAGAACGGCCACTCTTAAGGTTGGCCAAGTCGAACGCCTTGCCCTTTAAGACTTCCGGCCATTATTCTAGACATGAGCCACGATCATTCTCGCGTACTCAGGTAGGCGGAGTGGAGAATGTCTAATTAACGTGAAGTAGAAAGAACTGCGCGTTTCTTTGTTAGCTACGAGAAGGACGGTATTTGCGCTCGCTGAATTTGAAATTGAGTTGGGAGAGGCAACGTCTGCTGCCTATAATGCCTTTTGCACTGCCATCTCTCTCTCTCTCTCTCTCTCTCTCTCTCTCTCTTCTCTCTCTCTCTCTCGTGTGTCCAGTAATGCTTTCGTGAAATGTAGCTGGAGGAACGCGTATGGTGATCTCACTTATGTGTGCATTTAACAATATTTCACCTACAAGGATATATGGAAATTATTATTTTTTCAAAGCGCGGAAAGACCCCCCCGTCTCTCTCTCTCTCTCTCTCTCTCTCTCTCTCTCTTCTTGAAATGTGACAAGGTTATTTCATTAA
This sequence comes from Macrobrachium nipponense, assembly GCF_015104395.2. Lineage (NCBI taxonomy): Eukaryota > Metazoa > Arthropoda > Malacostraca > Decapoda > Palaemonidae > Macrobrachium > Macrobrachium nipponense. Next base: position 28,612,172 of record NC_061105.1, read on the forward strand.
TAATACTAACAAAACTAACACGTACTGAAACGACCAGATTTTACCTCGCGGAAAAGTTAACCGTACTCTCTCTCTCTCTCTCTCTCTCTCTCTCTCTCTCTCTCTCTCTCTAGTATATATATATATATATATATATATAATATATATATATATATATAAATATATATATATATACATATATGTGTGTGTGTGTGTGTGTGTGTGTGCTGTTTGTGTGTGTGTGTGTGTGTGTGTGTGCTTGCGTGTGTGTGTTTTTTCTCGATTCTGGGAAGATTTGCCCATTGAAAAGCTCTCCCACAGAGCGACTAATACTGAAAATATGAGGATACTGAAGACTGCAGCAGAAAAAAATGTGAGTCTGCAAAATATCGTTCTTTAATAACAGATGTTACTTGAAGTCTAATGATTCCCATTTGTAAAAGAAAACTCAACAGTCTAAATTTAGCCTAAATCTCGGCAGTTTTAACTTTCCATTTCCTCTCTCTAAGTTCTTAATAGTGATCTGATAATAATACTAGGTGTAGTAGAACTAAAGGCAGTAGAGAAAGTGGCAATTGAAATCATATCAACAAATTGTAATGATTTTATTTCATCCATGTAGTAGTACCGTATATGCAGTTGCTTCTAACAATCTTTTTTTGTGAGATTTAATAGCACGGCACGCAGTTTTCGTTATGTTTTGTTCCTGTTGTGACCAGATTGTGGAATAATTCCTCTGATTCTGAAGCTGAATCGTTGGAACTTCGGAAGTTTAAACTTGGTGCAAATGCTTCTCGGTTGGGTAGTCTGACATAAGTCTCACTCCGTAGTTCATTTGTTTTATTTTACTTTGCTTGCATCTACGATGTCGTTATTAATTTTATTATTTATTTATTTATTTACTGTTCTTTCCCACTTATAGTGTATTCTTTACTTCTCAGTTTTGTTTTCTATATGAGCCGTAAGTTCCTGAGGTGTAAAGAGTAGTATTGCATCAGCCCCGGTGTTTTTGGCCATGCCCCTATGTTAGGTTGGGTTAGTCGAGATATATGTGACTGACCCATTTGGGTGTGGGAGACATAATGAGATTATTTTCAAGAAAATTCTGTTGCTGGTTTTTAAGATATGGCATCCCGCACTTTTCAGGGAAAGGTCCTGGTTACTTCTTTAGAAATGCATATGGGCCACTTTTCATATAAGGGCATTAGGTTCACAGAAGCGGAGAACTGCAATGTAAATGCAGCCTGGCTTGATGTGAGGAAATATGAAGCCACCTGAGTCACCCATGTATCCTTTGAGTCACAAATGACCTCTCCTCAAGTTAACAAAATACTCCATAGTTAACTAGTCACTACGCGAATTGACCAAGAATCTATACTCTGTTTTTTTTTCCATCTGTCCATCCGCCTGTGGTGGTCGCGCACGGTAACACTGCGTCCCCGGCTGTAAATAGTTTTGCTATGTGTAAGTTTTAGGTAATTAAAGGATATCTGGATGTACATTTGCAACTGAAAAGTGTTTTAATAATTTACTGTATGTGAATTACACCGTTGATATTCGAAATAGGATATTATTTAAAGCCCGGGATGCAGTGTTACCATGCGCAAACACCACAGGCGGATGGACAGATGGAAAAAACAGAGTATAGTGAACTACTCACCTTGTGAGTTAACCTGAAATCCTATAAGTTAACAATTTAGTTTCGGTTTCCATTTTGATAACCAAGTACTCTCTTATTTAACCAGTAGCCAGTTTACTCACTCAAGTATTTTTGAATTAATCAAGTACTTCTTTGGTTAATCATTCTCCCTTTTGTGTTCACTAAGTATCTCGTGAGCCACACAATTATCCGTTGAGTTAATCAAGCACTCCCGAGTACCACAATGGCCCTTAAATTAACCAAATACCCTCTGAGTCGTCCAAGTAAGCCTCGAATTAACCAATACTATGAGTTAACCAAGTATCCCACGAGTTAAGCTTTCTTTAGTTGGCTAAGTTCTCCATGAGTTTTATGATTAGTTCACCGCTTGAGTTAGCTAATAACCTCTGAAGTTAACCAATTAACCTCGGAGTCAACCAAAAAAACAACCTTAGTTATCCAAGTATCATTGGAATTAACCCAGCTCCTCTTAAATTAACCCACACACACACACACACACACACACACACACACACACACACACATATATATATATATATATATATATATATATATATAGCTATATCTTATATATATATATAATTTATATATATATTATAATAATTTACCTAATTACCCTTTGACTTTACCTAATATGCCATAAGTGAATCAAGACGCACAACTGCTCCAAAACTAGCCAATTGCCTTTTTGTTAGACTGGTAGGTATCCCCTGAGTTCCCCCAAGTCAACTAAGAAGCTACTCCTGAAGTTAACGAGTTTACCATCTGAATTAACACAGTACCTTCAGACTCAACCGAAAGACCTTTTTTTTATTTTTTTCTATCAAGTATTCGCTAAGTTACCATTCTACCACTGTGGTGAGCTAAGTTCTCCTTAAATAAACTCATTGCCCTTTGAGTGAGCCAAATACCCCAAAGGCAACTAAGTGTCCTTTGACTTGATTAATAGTTAGTCAGTACCCTTCGAGTTAGCCGTGTGGATCCTTTAGGTCAACCAAACACATCCTGGTTATCCAAATACTCCTTGAGATAACCACTTGCCTATTGAGTTCTTCAAGTAACCGTTGGGTCAACATAAAAATTAGGTAGTCCAATCATTCCTTGCGTGAACACTGTATTTCCATAAGTTTGCCAAGAATCCCTGGGTTAAACAAAACCTCGTAACTTATAGTTTTTGATTAGTTAACAAACTTAAAAATTAAGTTAACCAATTATCACTTGACTGATGCCAGTACCCTTTAAGCTCCCTGAATGAATCAGGCACCTCAAGTTATCAATCCACCGCATTGCCACGTTCCGTCGATAACCTGACTGAATACAGTCGTTGTCAGTTAAGACCAATTCATTATTCAACGCTGCTACAACATTAACCAGTAAGTCGCATCTGTATGGATTTTGGGCAGTCATTTATTGCTACCAGCATCAATATGCTGCACATTGATACAACATGGAGGTGAAAATGGTCAGTTTGCGAAGTGTCAGTTGGAAATGGAGTTTGTCCTAGGTGGGAGGGATATGGAGTAGAGGATTATTTAAAGACACAGTACAGGCGTCTAACCAAAAGTGATTTACACCAAGAGTAGAGAGTACGGCATCATTACCAGTTAAATTATTTTTTGAAGGTCAGAAATACTACAAAATGTACGAACAGTGACAAAAAGGACAATCTCACCAGCAAATGTCAAGAACAAAGAACAGACGCCACCTGGATAGAGAAACGACGCACAAAAAGAGCGAAAAAAACAGTAAATAAAGGATATTTGGTCATTACTCATATTAGAGTTTTCATTAATCTGCAAATAAGAAACTGTGCAATAATATAAATGATTATCATGCAATATACAAACCACAGACAATTTGCGGGGAAAACACACACCTACAGATGAGTAATTCCAGTTTTCAGTGGAGTACTGATCGCCTACATATACTCTCTCTCTGTTTCTGCTTCCGTCGGCAACCCACTACAGCTGAGCAGTCACTAAGTATACCATTCACAGTTGAGGGCAACGGAGGCCTGAATTTGGTCTCGTTACCATCTCATCATCTGTGTTTTGACTGAATAAACTACGTGAATGAGTTATTATTTAGCGTCATATAGATAAATCGTTACCGCTCTTGGTAGGTTACCATTTCATGACTAAAAAATTGATGAAATTGAAAGAAATACACACACACACACACACACACACACACACACACACACATATATATATATATATCATATATATATATATATATATATATATATATATATATATATATATATATATACATACATACATACATATATGTTTGTGTGTGTGTGTATTCAGAGAGAGAGACACGTAGCTAATGTTAGACCAAGGTGAAATACAACACTAGCCGATGAAATGTTGTGCATCACTGTGCATTCCCATCGAAAGCAATGCAATGCGCTGCTTGCCGAAGTAATTCTTGAAGTCATTTTGCATAGAATTTTCTATTAAAGGTCTCACCATTCCCTGCTTGCTTTCTATTTTACGTTCATTATTTTTTTTGTTCTACTTTTTGACTCACCAGTCTATCTTTACACCTACGTTAACCAGTTCCTCATCTGCATATTTTATTTTCGTTGTGTAAATTCCAATCATTCTTGTTGCCCACATCGTTTTCTTCCTTCCAAAACCTGTCCTTTCATCTTTACACTCCTTTATTTTTCGTCCACCTTTGCACTTCCCTTTCAACTTACGTACTGTATTTATGGATGAAGTCACCGCAGGCACTCCTTTGAAAATCGTACTTTTTTTTTACCTTATGGAGTCTGTGATAAGTGGTCCGTCTTTACACACACACACACACACACGCACAC
>NC_061105.1:28617137-28622137 GCF_015104395.2 Macrobrachium nipponense
TATACATAATTGCCCCTACCCAGGCACAGTACCAACAAACCACTCGACCAGACATAAATACAACAGCATCATCTACACCAAATAAGGGATTTTGACGTAGGAAAAATCTATATCTGGGCGAGGAAGCCGTGTTGCCCAGTGAAATAGGTTCCTTCAGCACTATTTCTAAGGTAAAATATTGGACCTGCCAGAATATTCTGGCTCGCTCACCTTCATTAAAAGGTGTCGGTATAGTTCTGGGGCGAGTGAAACCCACTACCACGGCACCCTCTCCAATTAGCCTCCCCTACCTACATCAAAACCCCCCATTAAAACACTAAGACTGGTGGGTACTCCAGGTACACAATACTCCCAGGCTCCCCTCAAACTTGACACCTGATTTCAAGGCGAGGATAATAGAAAGGTTGAAAGGCATCCTTTTCATCCCCGAACACCATACCACCCACCGATAACAGACTCAATGCACTGCAAATGTCGTAGTACATCATTTCTACATCACGAACATGAGTAGCGAATATCAACTTACATCTCCAATAAGTCGCTTGTAAAATAGAGGGTAAGGATAAATTATATCTGAAGGCTAACGAAGTTGCAATTGCTCTAACTTTATGAGCTTTGGTTTTGAAGGATTGTAAGTTCTTCTTTAATCAAAGATTATGGACCCAAGGTACTGCAATTGTCGTACACCATTTCTATGTCACGAACGTAAGTACAAATATAGACTTACACCTCCAATAAGTCGCTTGTAAAACAGAGGGTAAGGATAAACTATGCCTGAAGGGTAACAAAGTTGCAACTGCTCTTACTTCATGAGCTTTGGCTTTGATGGAAGGTAAGAATTCTACTTCAATCAAAAAATGAGCTTCGGTGATCAGATCTCTCAGGAAGAAAGACAGGGCACAAGATGGTTTCTTCACCGAGCAACAAAGATTACTCGAAGGGCCTTGAATCTTCTCTGTTCTATGGAGGTAATACCTCAGGGCTCTTACTGGGCACAGAACTTTCTCTTCATTTTCTGGGCCCAGGATTTCTGACAGACTTTTAATAATGAAGGAACATGTCCAGGGTTTGGCTGGGTTCTCAGTTTTTCCTAAAAATCCCAGAGTGAATGAACAAACCACATTCCCTTTGGAAAATCCAATTCTTTCATTTATAGCATGTACTTCAATGACCTGCTTAGCTGTAGACAATGCTACAAGAATAGATTGTCTTAGTAATGCTTCGTAGCGAAGAAGAACGCACAGGTTTGAAACGAGGACTAGAGGGCCATTTCAAAACTACTTCCAAATTCCATGAGACAGTTGCTGATTCCTTAGGTTTGGATGTATTAAAGGACTTGATAAGGCTGGAAAGATATGGGTTTGAGGACAGAGATATGCCTATATGTCAAAAAAATTAGCTCAACATTGTTCTATATCCCTTGATTGTAGACAAAGAGAGATCTCTAGACATCCTAAGGTTAAGAAAGAATCCCACATATCTGTTACAGACGTCTTAGTAGATGAGACATTAAGACATCTGCACCAGGCCCTGAAGATTGTCCACTTGGCTTCGTAGATTTTTTCGGATGAAGAATGTCTACATTTTTGCTCTTGAAAACTTCTGTCTAAGGAGTGCCTGACAGCCAAAAACCTATCAGGACCAGAGTGGACAATCCTTGGTGGTACTACTGCCTGAAATAGGGCTATCTGAGAAGGTTGGACCTTGTGGGTAACAATCTTGGAAAGTCTGTTAGGAGCCTGAGGGGATCTGGGAACCAATTCCGTCTTGGCCAAAATGGGCCACTAGGGTCATCATCACATTTGAGCGATCGTAACTTGCTGATTACTTCTGGTATCACACGGAATGGCAGGAAAGCATTTGTGTAGAGCTTTTTTGGACAGGTAGTTGTAGACTTTCTTTGCAAAATTCTGGAGTCCTAAATAAATTGCTGTTATTCTTTTAGGTTGATGTGCCTGCAGATTTGATCCTGAGACTGCTTCCCTGATATGTACTTCTTGGTCATCTAGGGGAACCCCCCAACCTAGATCTGACATGTTTGGATAAATGTCTAGGTTAGTGCTCAAAGGAAGGAGAGGCTTCACTTCTGGAAGTTTGGTGTTTGATTTCCACCATATGAGAACCTCCTTGACCTACTGAGAGATGGAAAATATGAAGGAATCTGGATGAGCTCTCCTGTCCCAAATGGTATGAGGATAAAACTGAATGGGCCTCATATGGAGCCTTACCAGGGAGACAAACTGCTTCATTGAGACTAAGGTGCTGAGAAGGGTCATCCATTGCTTGGTGGAGCAGGTATGCTGGGATAAGAACCCGTTCAATTTCTTCAGGCATGACTGGATCCTTTTAGAAGACGGAAAAACCTGAAAATTCCAAGAAATTGCATTCTCTGTGTAGGAATCAGTTGGGACTTGTGATGGTTGATTAATAGGCCCAAATCCCGCATTAAGAGAAGGGTTTTCTGAAGATCCTCCAAGCACTTTTCCTTTGTCAGTGATTGAAAAGGATAGTTATCTAAAAAGAGGGGGGGATGTTGATCCCCATTAGATGAAGCCATTGGGCGAGTGGAGAAAGTACCTGAGTAAAGACTTGCAGTGCTTTCAAAAGCCTGAAGCATAGGGCTTGGAACTGGTACATTCTTTTGTGGGAATGGATTACACGACAGAATAACTAGTTTCCATCTTGAATTTCATAGTTTCGATGAAGAAATTCAAGGCACTGAAATCTGGTACTGGCCTCCATCCCCCGATGCTTTGGGTACCACAAAGAGACAATTGTAGAAACCATCTGACCTGACTTCTTCGACTACTTTGATGGCTTCCTTCTGGAGGAGGGATGAGACTTTGTTTGAGAGGGCCAAATACCTCTGAGCTTACCAAGAAGGTAGTCAATGTGATGGGCAAGTTGACCAAAGAGGTTTCTCCTTGAATGGAATGGAGTAACCCTCCTTCAATACTTCCACAATCCACTCCACTCATACTCCACCTCTCCAAGAAATGGAGGCCTGGCTCCTACTGGCGCACGGAGGGAAGGAACTTCAATTTTGAGGGGAAGGCTTAGTGAAAATTTTCTTAAAAGGACAGATAAAAAAAAAAGAAGGTTCATCCTGGATCTAGAATGAGGTCATGTTCTGCCATTATGAAAGGGCAGAGGCTGAAGAGGAGACACCAATCTGGTAGTAAGAGAAGAAAAAACTCTACGGGATCTTGAAGAGCAAGCTAAAAGGTCTTGCGTACTCTTCTCTTGGAGATCCGAGGCAATGTCACTGATGAAGGATTGCGGTAAGAGGTGTTGGCGATTGAGAGGCAAGAACAACAAAGCCGACTTCTGAGAGGTCGTGATGCTCTTCATGGTGAATGAGCACCAAAGTTCTCTTTTAGAGCACTCCCATTGCAAAAAGAGAAACAATTTCTTGCATGGCATCTCTTAATACCGTCATCGGTGCATGACAGGACCTTCATCCAATCCAAAGTGACATCCTCAGGCAAAGTGGAAAATCTCTTTCATCCACTTTGGTAGCAAAGAACATTACTTTGGCGGAGGCAAAGGCTGACCTCCAAGAAGAATCAACAAGCCCAGAGAAGTCTCCCTGGGAGGAGGCAGCCACTCCCAAAGAAGGAGCTTCCCCAGTATCATATGCATTGTATCTCCAACGTACCAAACTAGAAGGGGGTTTATGCAAAAGATGACTTCCCTTGCTCTCTCTTCTCCGAGAACCAGTTCTCAAGATCATTAAGTGCCCTCCTATTACAGGATGAGAGCACCATCTTCGGTAGTTTGGTGGAGTCACTCGTCCTGTTACCCATAAAGAAAGTCAAAGCCAGGGAAGACAGGGCCACTGGGGAGGAAAACCCCGGGAAAGCTCGCAGTAAATAATTCATCAAGGCTGCATAAGCTGAAGTGTAGAACTCTGATCTACTTCAGTAAGATCAACTTCTTTGTCCAAAGAGATTGGGGATAAGTTTGAGTCCGCAGGTGTCTGAGAAGTAAATTCATGATAGCGGCAAGCTGTCGTTGAATCAAGGCCAACAACGGGTCCACAGTGTCACCATCAGGAAGCGAGGGACAAGGAAGTGAAGCTGAAGAGCCTGGTGCCAAAGCGGGTACAGAAATTAAAGGAACATCTATAGAAGACTTGACAGAAATATCTAAAGTCTTATTCGCTAATCTTTTACTTTTGACACTAGCAGCCGCTTTATGTATCCTGTCTTGGTCTCATTATGAGATCTTAATATCCTCCACTTTTTGGCATCCCAGTAAGAATACTCATTGCAGGACAAATTAATGAAGCACGCCTGTCCTCTACATTCTGTACACATAATGTGAATCATATCTTGCTTTCATTGGCTGCAATACCGTAAGCTAAGTGCACCTGAGTCGGACATGTTAAGTCAAAATACGGCAATTCCAATTATAAAGTCTTGTTACAACAGATTCTAACTGAAAATTTGACAAAATACAAAGCCTGAAGGCTACCAATACTTCACTAAAGGGCGAAAAACACTGATGGCAAAATAGAAGAAAATAAAAATTAAGCCGACTGCTCAGAACTGAACTTCAGTTGAGAGCCAGAAGAAAACTGTTAACAACTCCCAGCTGGGTTGTTCCTTCCTTACCCTGAAAGTGAGTAGGGCCAATTAACCTACACAAACTAGCATTACCGGTAATTTCAAAATTTTAAGCTGTTGGTGAGTGAAACTTTAGGCAATACAATTACTTGGTAAGTTACATACATAAAACAACATTAACAGCAGCTAATATGGTTATCCAACAAGCATTCTATACAGATATGAGGACAAAAAATTTACACATCAATGTTCCATACATACAAACTTCTTAATTATTTAGCTTTTGTTTGTTTGCTTCTTTGTATGGTTTTTATGTTGCATGGAATCAGTGATTATTCAGCAACAGGACCAACAGCTTTACATGACTTCCGAACCATGTCAAGAGTGAACTTCTATCACCAGAAATACACATCTCTCACACCTCGATGAAAT
>NC_061105.1:28627137-28689273 GCF_015104395.2 Macrobrachium nipponense
AGCTGTTACATAAAGTTTTATATATGAAAATGTGCGCAATTTTATGTAGAATACAACTAAAAATGATTGAAGGTTGTAGCTTTTCTCCTTTTTTTCGAAATATTTGCATATAAATCACGATAAATAGAAAAAAAAATCATGTTTCGTTCAAATTTGACTGTACCGAAATAGTTGAAAAAACGCAATTGTAAGCTAAAACTCTTACGGCCTAGTAATATTCCGTCATTTATCTTCATTTTGAAACAAATTTGAAGTCTCTAGAACAAAATTATGAATTTATTGGTGAATTTTTGAAAATATATTTACCTTCACTCCGCGCGCCGATTCGCGGCCGCAAGTCTCCGAAACACGTACATAGCATTATCCTAATATTTGCTCCTTTTCATATTAGCCGTTTTATAGGGTTTCATATATCAAAATGTGCGCAAATTCATGAAGAATACAATAAAAAAGAAGTGAAGGTTGTAGCTTTTTCCATCTCCGAAATATGTGCTATAAAAATATATATATATAAAAATTTTCGACATTCGGTCAAATTAACTCGTCCGAAATGGTCGAATCTGCCATTCTAACTAAAACTCTACAGTATCATAATATTAAATCATTTGTCTTAATTTTGAAACAAATTGGAAGTCTCTAGAACAAAATTTAGAATTACGGTGAATTTTGAAAATAACATATTTTTACGTCCGCGCGTTACGAATTCGTACATCATTTTGTGATAATATTTTTCCAGTGTTGCTTTTATTGTTTTACTATGTATTATATATCAAAATGATTGCAATTTAGTGTACAATACAACGAAAAACAAAGTAAATCGTTAGCTTAGACCGTTTTTTGCACAGCGTGATTTGAATACAATTATCTATGAATTTTTTTTTTCGCTACCATATATCGCATTATTTACATATGATAATGATATTATTTTTTTTCATTTCTGATGATTGCATACTAAATTTCAGGCAATGACAAAAAAACCTGAGCCAAAAATAAACTCTTAATCTTTAAACTAAGCGCGCTGTGATTTTTTGAAAAATTATTTTTCCGCCACTCACACTCCAAACCGGCGCCGGCATACAGGAGAGGTTTTGATTTTTAGGGCTTCGGCGTAAGAGGGTTAATATCTAATTCGCTCTACCTCGGTATTAATATATTTTCATATATGCTTAACCGAAGGGGAATTTTTTTCTTGTGGTGGTGTAGTAGGTAAAAGCTTCACTAACGTTCCTGGATTTGAAAGGGATCCATGGGTTCACGCCCAGGTCCAGCAAGTCTATTATCAAGAAAAAAAATTCCCCTTCGGTTAAGCATATATGAAAATATATTAATTCCGAGGTAGAGCGAATTACATATTAAAGGACATTGTAGCTCGATATATGTATATGAATTACGGAAATGTGATATGACTTTTATATATATATATATACATATGTGTGTGTGTGTGTGTGTGTGTGTGTGTGTATATACTAAATATGTATATATATATATATATATATATTATATATATATATTATATATATTATATATATGCATATATATGTATAATATATACATGTATGTGTATATATATAAATATATATACATGGTTATATATATATATTTATATATATATATATATATATATATATATAAATATATATATATATATATAATATATATATATATATATATCATATATATATGGTGTGTGTGTTGTGTGTGTGTGTGTATGTATGTATGTATGAATATATATATATATATATATATATATATATATATATATATCATATCTATATATATATTCTATCTATATCATATTATATATATATAAATATATATATATATATCATATATATATGTGTGTGTTGGTGTGTGTGTGTGCTGTGTTGTATGTTGTCTTATGTATGTAGGTATGTATGTATGAATGTGTGTATATATATATATATAATATATAGGTATATATATATATATATATATATATATATATATATGTACATATATATATATATATATATATATATATGATATATATATATATATATATATATATATATATATATATATAATATATATATGTTACATATAATAACATATATATATATATATATATATATATATATATAATATATATAGTACCGTATATATACAGTGGTACCTCGAGATACGAAAGGACTCAACTTGCTAAAAACTCGAGATACGAAAGCAAATATGATATTGTTATGATACAATACAGTTTGTTCTTACTTACCTGGCAGATATATATATATATATATATATATATATATATATATATATATATATATATATATATATATAGCTGTATTCTCTGAAGTCCGACAGAATTTCAAAACTCCCGGCACACGCAGTGGTCGGCCAGGTGCTTCGTACCCTTTCCCGCCACTGGGAGGCGGGTATCAGGAACCATTCCCATTTTCTATTCAGATTTTCTAATGCCACTGTCCCCTGAGGGGAGGTGGGTGGGTACTTGATTATATATATCTGCCAGGTAAGTATGAACAAACTTTATAGTATCATAACAATATCATTTTGTTCATGACACTTACCTGCCAGATATATAAATATAGCTGAATCCCATAATTGGAGGTGGGAAGGGACAGAATAGAATGATTTTAGGAAACAAATTGCATGCAGATGACTGACATCTTGGTTCCACCTGTTAGCATTGCTGACTTCGTGATTACTGTCACCCAAATCGGCTTTTGCTTTACTAGAGTCTCCAGCACGGTAGTGACCTGTATAGCTGGTGAGTTCTAGATGATCTGTCAACGGGAGCGTGACCACAATGTGACTAGACCATATTGACCATACCATGTGGGCTAAAGAAGAATATATATCACCACCTGACCAACCTAGCCAAAGTTAAGGATGTTTTAACTAAGGCTTAAGAATTGAGAAGTCCGCCATTGGCGGCGACCCAACAACTAAAATTAACAGCTCTTCCTAACCATTTTTCCTAACCAAGATTGTGTCTGCGTACACGTATGGCCCTAGTGAGCCGCAGATCTCATATGTCGTCTTCACATCCCGCAGGGAGTGTGAAGCGAACACAGAGTTGCTTCGCTAAAACTCGGCACTCAGTATGTTACTGAGTGCCATTCTCTGTTGAAATGCTTCCGAGGCCGCGCCCTCACCTCATGAGCATTTACTTTAAAAGGTTTAAAATCTTTGTCCAAACATGACGAATGAGCCTCTTTGGAAAAACTCCTTAACAATAATGCCAGGGCGTTCTTCGACATGGGCAAGTCTGGTCTTTTTACGGAACACCACAGATTGTCCGAAGGACCTCGACTTTTTTTAGTTTTATCTAGATAAAACTTGAGAGTCCCGACGGGGCACAGACTCTCTCTGGCTCTTGTCCAATAATTTGTGCCATCCCCTTGATCTCCAAGCTTCTGGCCAAGGGTTAGACGGGTTTTCATTCTTAGGCAAGAACGGAAGGCTTAGAGAACACACTGCATTATGTCCTCTAAAGTCAAAACGTCTGATGATGGCTTAAATCTCACTAACCCTCTTTGTCTTGGCTAGAGTGGTTAGAAATTTAGCCTTTCTGGTCACGTGCATTAAGTTTACAGAAAGGAGAGGTCCGAAATGCTTTGACATCAGGAACTTCAGACTACGTCTAAGTTCCATGCCGGAAGCTTCGATCTAGACAGTTTCAAGATTTCCACAGACCTCAAAGATCGTGAAGGGCTTTGTTGTTCGACAGATCCAAATCTCTGAGCCTAAAGGCCGTCAACAACATACTTCCGTATTCTTTATTAGTTGGAACTGCCAGCTTATCCCATTCTTCAGACGGAAAGGGAAGACTGTAATGTAATTCACAGAGGTCGAGGTGAAGGAAAAGCCATTCTTCCTGCACTATCTCCAGAAACGGCCCACTCTGATTGGTACACTGCAAAATAGGCAGCACTTCTTTGCCTTGGCAATGACACTTGCCATTAGTCTTGAAAATCCTCTCATTCTGATCAACTTCTCGACAGTCTGAACGCAGTCAGACTCAGAGCGAAGAGGTCTTGAGGTACTTCTTGAAGTGAGGCTGTTAGAGTAGACCGACTCTCTCGGGAAGGGTCCTTGGAAAGTGCTCTAGGAAGGACGTGACCTCTGTGAATCCAGCCTCTTGAAGGCCAACATGGGGCGATCAGCGTCATTCTTGCTCCCTCTGACGACGGAAATTATCTTATTACATCTCCTAAGTTTGAATAGGGGAAAAAGAGACTAAACATCTATCCCCATTCAATACTATAGGATGGCGTCTATTGCTACTGCTCTCGGATCGAGAATAATGGAGCAGTCTAGAAGAAGCCTCTTCTTCTTCAACATTGCGAAGAGATCTCTGAACGGACGTCCCCAACGTCTCCACAAATCTCGACTTCTAAGCAAAGATTTTACTCAGACGTCATTAATTGCTGCCATCTATCGAGAAGATCCACACGGACGTGCTGCAATCGTGCAACGAACCTCTTGAATATCATTATGTTCCGTAGCTGTGCTCATAACAGGCTCTCTCTCGTTAACGCGAACAGGGACGAAGAGTGTGTTTCTCGATACTTCTAGAGATATGAGAGAGCTGTGGAATTTTCAGAGTTGATCTGGACCACTCGGCCAAAAACTCGTTCTTTGAGGAACTGGAGAGCCAACCGAATTGCTTCCAATTATATTATCTTATGTGCCAGGACATCTGTACCCCTGTCCGGATGCCTGCCACACTTTCGCTATCCCCTGAGGTGACCCTTGACCTTGAGAGATGTTCAGAATCATTTCTAGATCTTCGATGCTATTCCAGTTTTCCGGCAGGAAAAACTGGAGAGGTCTGAATTGCAGTCTATTCAGGGAAACAAACTTCTCCAGCGAGGAAATGGTCCCCAGCAGACTCATTCATACCCTCACCGAGCATGTTTCCTTCCCTAATAATGCTGCGCTTTGCTTAAGCAGGTGTGCATTATTATAGTGCTATGCAGCGGTAGACTCATACTGAATTCTGTTACCTTGCGGTAAACAGAACCGAAAAGGCCTAATATATATCTCTGTTGAAAAAATTCTCGCAAAGCGAAGAAGATGTTCATTCATGCATGCTAGAATTCCCCTCAACCCGAAGCTAAAGTCCGTGATTGTAGGGCAGAGATACGGTTAGACAGTCAATCCCGCAGGAGAGAGAACTAGCTGGTACTGAGTTGGTCTACAGTGACAGCAGCCTACCTTCGCCGTCTCGCACTACTATGCCTGAGTTGCCAACTACTCCATTCTACGAAGGAAAGGTTGTTATTATTATCAAGCCGAAAGAAAACTCTCAAGCAGGCATATTTAAGTGAAACAGAATTCGCTAAATACAGAAGCTGAGTTGGTGTTGTAGTAACTATACCTTAAAAATCTAAAAGGGAAACCGGAAACTCCTGGAAGGTTGCAGGGAGTACCGATTAAATGCACTTAGAATAATAGTCCTTTCGGTTGCCATCCGTAGAGGTAACTACATTATGCGTATATGACTTGAACCATACAGTAGTAATATAACGCAAAAGTAAAATACGTAGAGTACTGTAGTCATTTGGACAGCTAATTCTCTACTTCATTCTATCCTCGACGAGGAAGAGAGAGAATGGAAAACGACTGTCTTCGTCTTAGCCAAGAGAACGAATTTAGTACTAGTCGTAGAAAGTCCTCAAGTGAGAACCGAGGACCGAAGAGGACAGCTCAAGTTTCTTATGTATTTTAGACATAAGACTTCATGGACGTAGTCTACAAGTCTTTTCCATGGACGAGCCTCTACAAATGAATGAGAGCTCTTCCGAATCTTGTCAATGAGAACTTATCCGCTTACGCGATAAAATGTTATTGAGATATTAGTCAATGAGAACTAACCCATTTACGTGACAAAGGGTCTATAGTATTTCATCAATGAGGGGTTACCCGTTTAGTGTCTTGTTAATGGGGGAAACCCACTTACATGACATAAAATAATCCAGGAATTCGAGCATAAAGTCTTCCCGATTCCCGCAGAAATCGAGGAAAGGGCAGGATTCCCGGTCAGAGACTGGGCTTACGGTAGGTAGGACCCCAATGTTCCCCTTCGGCAGCGCAGTCCCGAACGCGGAAGAGGCGTTTTATGACACCTAAATCTGCTTAAAGTTTACTAGAGTCTTCTTCTAGATGCCAGCTCATCAGAACCAACCTGACTACCTTATCCATGCAGGTTGGATAGTTATTCTAGAGAAAGAGAGTCAGGGCCCCGAGACTGCAGGTCCAGGGCTCCGAAATACCAATCTAGGAGCTAAAAATATCCATCGTCCTGAACAACCCTTTCAGATGGTCTATCTGGCTGGCAAAATTGTCCTGGGAAGAGGAAGGAACTCTCCAACCAGCTTCCTCTCCCATTTCATATCGGATGCCTGCTATTACGCTTAACCTTGCTGGAAGTAGGGCAAAGGAAGTCTTGCCTTGCCTTTTCCTGGAGTTCATCAAGTCATGAATTCTTCTGAACGCTCCCTTCATAGAAAGCGAAATGGACATCTTGACGAGACCAGGCTACTTCCTCTTCTTCGACAAAGCACACTGCGAGAGAGGAGAGCAAGGGACCGAGGGCCGAAACTTGTTAGTAAACCAGTCTTACAGAAGGCGTCTTCGTTCGCAGGTTGCGAGTCGCTCGAGGACTCTGTCTCCCTTACGTGAAAAGGAGAAGAGTCCCTAACCGACCGCGAAGCAATGAAACCCTGAGACCCCTCCTCTCGCTATCACCTCGTAAAAGGGGGTCTCCTACATGAAGTAGGGTTCAAAGACGAAAGTCGGGAATGCTTAATAGCAACTCCGAAGCTTTGCGAAGTTCCGGTAAAGGATTCTGCTGCAGAGCGTTCTGAAGAGTGTCCGATAATCAAACCCTGAGGTCCCGTTCATAACAGGGGTCCTCTATCTGAAAGAGGGTTCGTAGGAGAAGTTCGGGTATGTCTCACCGCCAACTCCGAATCTTTATTAAGTTCCTGTAAAGGAACGTCCTGTGGAGAGTCCTGAAGAGCGTCCTCTTGACGAGCGTTCTTGCAGGAGTCCTGCCGAACGTCTTGATGCGTAGGGCGCCTATCGTTGTCAAGAATGTCTTGGCAAGTGCTGTGCCGAGCGTCTTCAAAAGCGTCCTCGCTAGCGTCCTGGCGAGCGTCCAGATGCAAAGAGGAGAGCGACGAACATCAAGAGAAGAGTCATGGAGAGCTTCCTGACGTGACGCGGCAGACCCGAAAGCGTCAACACGAGCAACTTGAGAGGCGTCCTTGCGAGGGGCGCGCCGCTCATGAAGCGCGCTAACATCATAAGCCGATGAACGGTGATTGTCGTCAGGACGAGTGTTATGGACGTTCGCAACCCCTGACAAAGATGACGGCTGCCTGTGCGACATCTTGCGTCTTTGTCACGCTCATCGACACTTCCAGAAACGCACTCAAAAGGATGCCTGTGCGTTCTTGGGTGCGAGGATGTAGAAGGCGACGAGCAAGAAGGAGAAGGAGACTGCCTGACTTGACAGACAGCCTCAAATCCTTCCTGCAGTAAATGTGTTTTGTCCTTCTCTTGGCAAAAACGAGGCCAACCGAGAAGGGCTGATCCTGTGAGAAGATGAGGGGACGCCTTCTTCCTTTTCACAGTAACATTGATAGAGCGATCTGGGCGCTAAACAGCGTCCTGAAAGGAGTCCTCTCGAGGGTCCTGCCGAGCATCTTGATGTATAGAACGCCGAACGTCCTCTTCAAAAGGCGTCCTCGCGAAAGTCT
Source organism: Macrobrachium nipponense (assembly GCF_015104395.2). Classification (NCBI taxonomy): domain Eukaryota; kingdom Metazoa; phylum Arthropoda; class Malacostraca; order Decapoda; family Palaemonidae; genus Macrobrachium; species Macrobrachium nipponense. The sequence goes on from NC_061105.1 coordinate 28,634,883, forward strand.
TGCCAAGCGTATTGGTACATAGAACACCAAGTGTTCTGAACGGCATCTCAGCGAGGATCTTGCCGAGCGATGGAGAGCCGCACGCCGCTCCTGAAGTGCGCGAGCACTATAAGAAGACGTACAGCGATCGTCTTCAAGACGAGCCTTAAGGACCTTCCTTACCATCTGACAAAGGCGACGGCCACCTGTGCGACATCTTGCGTCTTTGTAAGACAAATGAATGCTTCCAGAAATGCGCTCAAAAAGGGAACGCCGAGCGTTCTGAAAGACATCCTCGCGAGGGCCTTGCCGAGCGTCCTGCTGCAATGACGTCCTATTTTCTTTCTGCGGTGGAAAGCTGTCACAATGTTAAGGCGACGATAGCAATCGCATGACAAGGGAGAGAGAGGACGAGAAGAGTCCTCCTCTATAAGCTTCTGTTTAAAGGGCGCGAGTCCTTCCGAGAGCTCCAACCCCCGTACGGGGAGGACGCCTCGGAGGACAAGAAGCAATCCTTTAGGATTCGTGCGCGTGCACGATCTTTGGCAGCCTGGGAAGCGTCTTCAGGTCCTGCCGAAGGGACGCCAGATCGGTGGGGAGTCCCTGTAACCCTCCTTCGGTTTTCGACTTGCCCACTCCCTGTTCCTGGGAGTCCGACAGAGGTCTAGACCTAGAGGCGTTATAGGGCCGATCTGACGCCCCCTCCACAACACTAGGGGCACTAATTCAACATCACTACACTCACAACACTGATTGGAGAGCGAGCACTTTAGATTCAAAGATTACGGATGGAATCCACCATAACAGAAAGGGCATTACCACTCACCCTGACTTCTGTTTACTGATGCAGTCTTGGAGGAAGACCTCCTGATTCTATCACGCTCTAATTTGCGTACATACGAATCATACATATGCCTAGCCACAAATCCAAGTTAATAAACCAAAAAACAATTAAGATACTTAAGCGGCAATGAAGTTTCAAAATCCTAAGACGGAGGTACTGAAAACAGTTGTTTACAGTACCGGCGACAGAGAAAATCTGAATAGAAAATGGGAATGGTTCCTGATACCCACCTTCCAGCGGCGGGAATGGGTACTAACCACCTGGCCAAAAGGTTGTTAATGTAAAGTCCGAGATTCGCCCGGACCACCGATAACAATTTTAAAACTTGAGCACCGCCAACTGAGTAGACTCGCCACCATCCTTCTGCTCTCCCATTGGTTCCTGATGCTAGTCACTGCCATGAGATCCTTCTCTCCTAGTGGTCAGCATCGCTCCCATAATGCATCTATGTAGCGGTGCTTCTTCGGTCACTTCCCGGCATTGTCAGTATCGTACACACGCGGTATTCGTTCGTTCTAACGATTTCGTTAGAACGAATATGTCCGAAATCCGTCGACGATAGGCACCATCCTTACGCAGAAGGATGTCATCAAAGCAGCTACACCTTCCAAGGGCATCACTATTTTGTCCAGCAAGAGGACCTACGTGCACAGTGAAATGGAAAGGCTTCTTCTTGTCTGGATAAAAGATAAAGATATCGCTGGCGATACGATAACAGAGACGGCAATCTGCCACAAGGCCAGCGCTATTTTCAGCGATTTGATTGCCCAGGCCGAAGACGACGGAGGAGAAGGGACATCAACGCCAACCCCAGACTTCAAGGCTTTGCATGGGTGGTTTGAGAAATTTCGTAAACGGACTGGCATCCATTCGGTGGTGCGGCATGGGGAGGCGGCCAGCTCGGACATGAAAGCGGCCGAAGCCTTTATTAAGACGTTCGACGAGATGACTCTCAACGAAGGCTACAGTTCTCAGCAAAGTCTTTCAACTGTGATGAGACTGGCCGTTTTTGGCAAAAAAAATGACAATTTGTCGAAAATTGCATTTTTCCCCTTTTCCTCCAAACTATACAAACCTGAGGTCCTTTAACAATAGGAAGTAGCTAGCGGCAGCTGGAAACGGTCGTAAGCTTGCGAACAAGGGGAGAACGGTAGTTAAACTGCTTGTGCCGATCGTCGCGCGCCGCGCGACTGGGAGGTAAACAAATCACTTTTGCTTTTGGCCCATGCAAAATACGCAGAGTGGAGGGGTGGCATGAGGAGGGACTTTATGTTAAAGGACCTCAGGTTTGTATAGTTAGGAAAATGCAATTTTCGACAAATTGTCATTTGTTCCGATACGTAATACACAAAACCCTCGGTCCTTTAACAATAGGAAGACTCCACTCTGGTGGGAGGAATCTGAGTCTTTTTGATGAACCGACTGGTGTTCGTCCATCCCTGGAATGCCTCCCTGGTCGTAAGAGCGAGGGAGGGATCCAAAGCCTCTGTCCGATTGATCGGGGTGGGGTGTGCACCGCAGGATCAATGGTCAGACCTCTGGGCCGAGTACTAAGAGAGGAGGCAAGCGTATCTCTTCGTACCAGCAATCAAGAACTTGTTCCTGTTTGCAAGAGGCAACATAAAGTATGGGTTGTCTCAAGCTGGCATCCACTTCCTCCCCCTTGTTGGAGGAAGTGGTGGATATACGCTCCTATCCCTAGTGAAAGGGATAGGATGGGGCTCTGTTGAGTAGCTCACCTGCATCTTGTCCTTATCCAGCAGGGTGACGACCGTGTCCCTCTAACCACAGGTAGAGGGGAGAAAAAGATGGGAAGAGGAGCCAGTCACACTCTCATTCACCATCCATTACTTACGGTCACACCAGACTCGATGCTGTTCAGCCTGCGTATGGTCTGGGTTCGCTACACAACGTGTTGAGCAGCCACCACCGGGTCGGGTCCCAAGGTAAAAGATCCAAGGACCTGTGGGCAATATCCCGAAGGTAGAAGGAAGGGCATGTGGTCTGGTTGGACCAGACCCCTGCCTTCAGTACCTGCGCCAAGGAGAAGTTCTTGTGGACAAGGCAGCATCTCCTTCGCATCGAAGGCGGTGAAGTCCATTAGGGAGGGGATTGTGAACGACTCGAACCAATCGTCAGGGACCGAAGGGTTTGAGTCTTCGCTACGAAATTCGGTACGAAATCGAGCGTCACGGATCCCCATCCCTGGGTGCCTGACTTCGCAGGAGAACGTCATGCAGTTCCTCAGAGGAAAAGAAGGAAATAGTCGCATGACCTATCCCTCTTCTCTACTTCGGTGATGTCCAGTACCCATACTGGTCTGTCCGTTAGCAACGAAGTCTCTCGCATCCTCCTACCCCATGCAGCGAAGTTCTCGGTAGTGGATAGGACACCGACACTCCATGGTGGGTGTCAATGGTATGGGTACTGTGACAAGCTATTAAAACGAAGTATGGTTGCTGTGTAACAACCGAACTAAGTCAACAGCGTAATTCGTAACTGACTCGGCGCTCTGACAGCTGCCGACTGACTGCGTTCGGTAGGAGGCAAGTTGTCAAAGCATCCGAGTAAGTCACGTGACCTTCGCCTTTAAAGGGTTATGCCGAGAGACCAAACAAATGATGTATTTGTTTGTCACCAATGCCGGACAGCGAGGTGATGATTCTCTTAAGGCATGTACCCAACAGGCGAAAGTCAATTACCTTCTAGAGACCGAGGTCCCTGAAGGTAAAACATCTCATGTTTGTTGAATCTCAGCTAAGGAGAAACAACACTATGTATCATTGAAGACGAAGGTAGATATTGAATGCAACCTACGTCTTCACATATGAATCGAGAGAAGGATCTCAAGATTCATAACCTGTGCTTACAAATGACTGAAAACGCTAACCGCTATTTCATTGCTGTCCGGTGAGAAGTCGTAGTTGCAATGAAAGCGGGGCGTTCTTCGGTAATGAAAACACAGGTGAAAGCCGCCTGACGAACTGCTTCTCATGGGCTGAACATTTGGAGGTAGAGCTGTCAGGTCGGAGAGTAGGCGATGTCTTCTGACACATCTTGTAATTCGGGTTGAACAATGAACAATTGTACACCTACGAATACGAGATATTTTGAAGACAAACTCAGATGTCTGCAAAATCATTCGCATTATCGCAGTGCGATGCAGCGGGAGACTTGTACAGACTTCTGTTACCGTGCGGTAAACAGAAAGATGAAAGAGTCCAAGAGATATCTCTGTTGAAAATTCTCGCAATGTCGAAGGCGATGGAATCTAGCGTCACCCGCAGTAGATGGTCCTTCATTATTGCGAGAATCCCCGTTAATCAGAGACCTAAGTCCATGATTGTTAGGCAGAGATACGGTTCGGTAGTCAATCAAGCAGGGAGAGAGAGACATACATGACCGTGAATCTCGGAGGCCCAGCTGATACTGAGCTGCTATGAGGCAGTTCAATACGCAGTGGTTGAGCCTGCTGACTCGTCATCCTGAGTTGCCAGGTAATCCATTATTCCACGAAGGAATGCGTTCGGCTAGAAACTACCGAGCATAAAAGATATGCTCGGGCAATTATATTTAGGCGAAACGAATTTCGGTAACTATAAAAGTTGAAATGGTGTTGTCGTGACAAAAACCATAAGTATATAAAATTGAACTGAAAACTCCTGGGAGGTTGCAGGCAACCCCGAGGTTGCAGTTCAATTAGAATACTTCTCGTCTAAGTCGCAATTCGTAGAATAACTAGGATATGCGCCTACCCCTCGGACAATTCAACTGCTTAGCAGAATCATGTCGCGAGGTTAATATACGTAGTATATTTGTAGGATTCTGAACAACGATCTCCATCCTAAATTCTTTCCTTCAAGAAAACAAAATAAGGATTGGAGATCGACCACCTTCGTTCTCTATTAAAGAGAGTGAAGGAGAAGTCTTCCTCGAAGGAAAGCTTCAATGGTGAACAGAATACTAAGACGATAGTTCAAGCCAAACTGGATATTCCCGTCCGATCTCCTCTATTCCAGGTTGGTCGCCTACTGTGAGATGGTTCTTTCAGCAGCAGTCTTCTTCACAATGCTAGAAATTCCAGGAATTCGAGCATAGGCGAGGTTCCCGATTATCGTGTAACATATCGGGGATTCTCGTCTCGCTCACTTTGGACCGTGGTCTCGCGGTAAGTGTTTGAAGATCGTAAAAAACTCGAACACTCTGAATGCGCTAGAAAATTCCGTAGAATTCTAAGCAGTCTGCGAAACCCCCACCGAATTCGTCAAACGATATCGGCTGGTGGTCCTCTCGATTCCCGTAGAAATCGAGAATGGAGCAGGATTCCTCCTCAACGACCGGGGCTTACGTCAGGTAGGACCCGAAGGTCCCCCCGGTAGCGCAGTCCCGAACGTGTGATCCTACAAAGAAATCTTTGTAGGATCCTTCCCCCTTTCCCTCGTAGCCGTAAGGAGAGAGGGAATGGGGAAGGAATTGGATACTCGCTCGCCTTCCCAGTGGAACTAGCAGTTGGAGAAGAGTAGGAGCAGCCATCGCCTTGCGGCGATGGCCTCTCAGAGTCTGGGAAAACGTATCGTCAGGAGAAAACGTTTTCCCGCGGAGGGTACGAACTCTCACTGTAGGTAAGGGTCCCTGCCGCCACTGTGAACGTCGTCTGGGTGGGGCTGATCGACACCTGACAGGAGAGAGCCGAACCGTCCTCCGACTCATTCCAGTCCTCGTCGAGGTCGAAACCTCTCAGGAGGACCGAAGGAGTATTTAAATACGGTGTCCGAAGACACGTAGAAAACGCCGCTGTCGCAGTAGAGGAGGTGGAAGTAGCTTGATCGACCGGCCAGAACTGAGAGAGCCTTCTTGTCCGGAGACGAGAGACACTGGTTCGAGACAGAATCGGCAAGCTCCGATCGCGGCAGACCCACCGTCGGTTTGGGTTCCCTCTCGGGCCCCAAAACGACTCGAGCAGAGACGTGGGCTCTGCTGGTGGGAGCGGCAATCCTTCCGCAGGGTCATTATGCTGACGAATCAGCTTAATGACTTCTGCAAATTCCTCTGTATCTCGGGAGTAACCGCCGTCTTGCGGAGTAGGACCGTCCAGTCCCTCCAACAAGAATAGATCCCTAGATACTCCTCCTTCAGAAGGAGGAAGAGCGGCAGACCCCTGACGGTCGCTCCAGCTAATTGCGCGTATGTCCTGGTCGGTCCTAGAACCGTGCCTGGTCCATACGGCGTCATAGCGGGGGTCGCGAGCGGCGCACCTCTCGCGATCACTCATAGGTACCTCGCTCCTCCCGGCGTAGCCCGAGGAGGTTGAAGGTACAGGAGAGGCAGACCTGACGCTCCCCCCTAGCTCGCTGGCAGGACCAGCGTGCTTGGAGGGCTGCTGCTGATCGTCAACCCGCGGTGGCGATCGAGCAGCATGCCTAGCCTTGCCGCTCGCCTGAGGCGAGAGGCTTGGCTGAGAACGTCGACGCTGATCTCCTAGCGTCAGGGCGAGCTGTTGCTGGTCACCGTCTCCGCCCGGTCCCGATGGGAGCGGCGTCAGGTGACCTGCTAGGCTCGCTGTCACGGTGAGACCGGCGAGCTGAGCGTCCTTCGCGCGTCGAGCCGCTGGTATCCAACCGTGGCTGGTACCGACGGCCGCGGGGACCCCTTCCTCGCCTCAACCCGTTATGGGAGAGGCAGACCTGACGCTCCCCATCTCGCTCGCTGGCAGGACCAGCGTGCGTGGAGGGCTGCTGCTGATCGTCAACCCGCGGTGACGGTCGAGCAGCAGGCCTAGCCTTACCGCTCGCCTGGGGCGATTGGCTCGGCTGAGAACGTCGAGACCGATCTCTAGCGTCAGGCGAGCTACCGCTGGTCACCGTCTCCGCCCGGTCCCATCGGGAGCGGCGGACGGGTGACCTGCTAGGCTCTGTATCGCGTCGAGACCGGCCAGCGTCCTCTCGGCGTCACGTTAGCCCGAGCAGCCAGTTGATCGCTGCGAGAGCGTCCACTGGCCTGGCGAGAGTTGTGTGCACGACTCTCGCCAGTCTTCTGCTCCGCGCCGCTGTCTGACGGCGAGCGAGCTCGGGCGTCAAAACTTTGGCTGGACGGTCTCTTGGAAGAGCGTCCACTCGCGGTGCTTCTCGCGAACGAGAAGCGGCCGAGACGGAACCTGGTTTAGCGGCAGACCCGCTAGCACCAGGTGAGGACGCACCAGCCGAGGCTGGTGCCCTCTGGTCCCCGTCGACTTCTTCTTTGCAGAAGAAGCGACGGGCCCCGTTCCCGAAGGAACAGGAGGACCAGCAGAAGAGCTCCCCAGCTCGCCTGAGCGAGCCGGGCCCTTAGAAGATCCCGAAGGAGTCTTCTTAGGGGGGAAGGAGGCAACCTTCTTCTTCTTCGGCTGTTTGGCCTTAGAAGTCGAAGGGGAAGGGGAGGAGAGGCAGCGGACGACGAAGAAGACGACGAAGACGACGACGACACCCTTCTTCCTCTTCTTCTCTTCTTCGCCAGGCTCCGCAGGACAGTCGTCAGGTCTTCCATCCAGGAGGGAGCCGGGGCAGTTGCCGAAGCAACAGGGCCCGACTGCACCTGTCCGGAAAGACCTGAGACTGTGACAGCATCACCAACAGCAGGAACAACAGGAACAGGTCCAGGAACAGCAGGAACATCTGAAAGTGAATGAGCAGCAGGCACCTGATCTGAAAGGGAATGAGCGGCTGGGAACAGCAACAGGTACGGCAGGCACGGCAGGTACCACAGGAGAGACAGGCGTCCTGTCGGCCGCTACCGTCATCCTCGGCACTGGCGGCAGGTCCAGGGGGGTACTCTTTGGGCAGCGGCAGTCCGGGGTCGGCAATACAAAGAACCCAGGTGGCGGTGGCACCGTCCTGATTGGCACGGCAGGAATTGGTTCTGGATTGCAGCCGTGGGTGTTACCGACATGACATGTGTGTGTACACCAGGTGCGGTGACATCTCATATGCTGGTGTCGAGATTGTGGTTGTTGTAGTGGTTACCGTATCATGAGTGGACCACTGCCGACCCCGCCAACCGCTGAATCAACCCCTGCAGTCCCAGCGACTCCCACACCTGTTCCAGGTCGTCCTCGCTGATGGCAACCTGCGGAAGCAACAGTCGGGTTAGTTAGAGGGGCTTCCTCGCGCCTGGGGGGAGAGAACCCCACCCAGAGCGGACGGAAGACCCCGAGTACAACTGGACGTCCGTTACCAAAGGAGTCACTGGACTTTCCGATGACTTCTTGTGTCCTCGTACAGCACCCACTGCGCCTCTGACGAATGCATACACGTTACACAGGGCTCGTTGCGGGAGCACTCTCGCCCCCGACAACGAGTACAACCTCGTGAGGATCTACATCTACATCCAAGGTCGTCTCCCACGGATGTAGCACCTGCGGTAACATAGATAGATTAGTAAGAGGGGTTCCCTCACGCACGGGGGGAGACATGCCCCATACAAAATACAATGAAGAAGCTGAGCGGGGGGCAGGAAGGAAGACGAAGAATCGGCTACCAAGGGAGTCGCGGGAGCTTTCCGACGACTTCCTGGCAGACCTTCGCTTCCCCCACCCCCGCACAGCAGTGCAAAGTAATATGAAAATGAAACAGAATACTGCCCTTGCGATTCACTTCATAGAACTTAAAGGAGAAAAGATCAATTCCCGGGTAAGAACGGAAACTTGATCCAATAATATGATGCTATCATAAATATATATGAAAATGAAACAGAATACTGCACTTGCGATTTCATTTCACATAAAAATCGTAAGGATCAATTCCCGGGTAAGAACGAAAATTGATCCAGATTAAATTCATGCAATCAATAAATGAAAATGAAAAGAATATTGCAATTGCGAATCCACTTTCATTGCATTCTATATACAAAACTTAAAAGTTCGTGCCGAGCGCAATCACACTCTCGGTAACGAACGCACAGGGCAAAAATATAATGAAAAAGTACTTACATTTTTCAATTACACCCTTCGCCCAAATACATGACTCGGCGCGAGCGTGCCCGTCCTCGGCACCGAGACATAATTCAAGGGTTCATAATTAAGTAATGAAAATGAAAACAGTGTACTTACAGTTTCATTTTCAAGTCAAACAAACCATTAGTAGAAAACACAATATAAACAAAGCATACGACGATGAAGCGGGCAGAGAGCGATGACGAACACGTCCTTCACACCCGCGCCGAAAGCAAAAGTGATTTGTTTACCTCCCAGTCGCGCGGCGCGCGACGATTCGGACAAGCAGTTAACTACCGTTCTCCCCTTGTTCGAAGCTTACGGGACCGTTCCAGCTGCCGCTAGCTACTTCCTATTGTTAAAGGACCGAGTTTGTATTACGTATCGGAACAAATGCCTCGTCGGACGTACATCACTCAGGAAGAGAAGAAGCTACCCGGGCACAAGCCTATGAAAGACAGGCTTACGCTCGCACTTTGTTCCAACGTCAGTGAGGATTGCAAGATGAAGCCCCTACTTGTCTATCATTCGAAGACTCCTCGAGCCTTCAAGGCCCACAAAGTGCTTAAGGAGAAGCTTCCAGTGATGTGGAGGGCTAATGCAAAAGCCTGGGTAATGAATGAGGCTTTTGTTCACCGAGTGGGTAAATCTGTGTTTCGGCCCGACAGTGAAGAAATTCTTGGAAGAGAAGCGCCTCCCTCTGAAATGTCTGCTGGTGTTGGGACAATGCCCCTGCTCACCCTACTGGCCTCTAGGAAGATATCCTAGCGGAGTATTCCTTCATCAAGGTTCTTTATCTTCCGCCTAACACCACCCCCCTCCTCCAGCCCATGGAACAGCAAGTGATATTGAACTTCAAGAAGCTGTATACGAAACATCTTTTCAAGAGATGTTTCGACATCACCGATACCACAAACCTCACCTTGCGTGAATTTTGGAAGGAGCATTTCGATGTTGTCATATGCATCCGACTCATTGACCAAGCTTGGCAGGAGGTTTTGAGGTGAACCTTGAATTCCTCGTGGAGGAAACTCTGGCCTGATGCCATATCTGCCCGAGACTTCGAGGGATTCAACGTGGGCGAAGCTGGTGCTGCAGATTCAGGAACAGTTGACGATCCTGAAACTGTTTCGCAACCAGATCTTGACGAGATCATTGCACTCGGCAGTCCATGGGGCTGGTTGTCAACGAGGGACGACATCAATGACCTTCTTGAAGAGCACCAAGAGGAGCTTACGACGGATGACCTGAAGGAGTTGGAGGCCGAGCAACATAACGTCGGTCAAGAGGAGTTCTCTAGCAGCGGCGAGGAGAAGGACGAGGACTCTATGACAACGGCAGAAATTAAGGATGCTCTAGCTGCTTTTCATAAGGTGCGATCATTCGTAGAAAAGAGACACCCCGAAAAGGCTTACACAGGTCATATGCTTGCACAGTTCGATGACGTTTGCCCGAGTCGTTTCAGGAACATTGTCAAAAGCAGGCAGAAGAAATCTTCCTTGGATAGTTATTTTTTAAAGAGGCCTTTAGTAGGAGTAGTAAGCAAAAAGGAAGAACCAAGTGATACTACAAAAAAACAGAAAGTTGAAAGTGGTGAAGCAGTTATATATATATATATATAGCTATAGTCTCTATCGGTTCGGCAGATTTTTCAAAACTCGCGGCAACCGCTGAGTGGTAGGTGTTCGGTTAGGTGGTTAACAACCCTTACAGGGTGGTACTTGGAATCATTCCCATTTTCTATTCCTCATATCATCTCTTGCCCAACCTGTCTCCTCAGGGGAGGTGGGTGGGTCTTAAAATATATATATAACTGCCAGGTAAGTATTCATAAAACTTTGTTTTATCATAAATACTTCATTTTTATAAACAGGACTTACCTGGCACTTATATATATATATAGCTGATTCACACATTTGGAGGTGGGTGAAAGACAGCCAACATCGTTGGGAAACAACTAAAAGTTGTAGGCAATAACCTTGATTCCTTACCTGCTAAGGTAGCTGACTTCAAAGGTTCCTGCCTCTTGAGTCGCTTTCCCTTAGAAGCGTCAGCCAGGATGAGACCTGTTATGCTGAAACAACTCACTAGAGTCTGTCAAACGGGGCGAGACAAAGGGAGACCAACAACGTGACTAGACTTCTTTGCACCTACCTCAACTCAACCACCTAACCTTGCAGACTAGATATCTTACCTATCTAGCTAGACTGAGGGTGCTGTTCCAACCAGAAAATTCCTCAGACAACCATAAAAACATAAACCCCAAATGAAGGTAAATACTAAAGTTAAGGTTGAGGGGAGGTAGTAACTCCTTTACCCAATAACGAAGACGTAGCTACGTATGGGCCCAAAGTGTAACACTTCTCGTAATCGACTCTTACCTCTCTGAGGTAATGAGAAGTGAATACAGAGTTGCTTCTCCAAAATGTTGAGTCCATTATTTGTCTAAGTGACATGTTTTTCTGATATGCCAATGACGTTGAAATAGCCCTAACCTCATGGGCCTTCACTTTCTAGATGCCGAAGTTCTCCTCCTCACATAAGAGGTGAGCTTCTCTTATGGTCTCCCTCAAGAAGAATGACAATGCATTCTTCGAGAGGGGCCTATGAGGATCCTTAACAGAACACCATAAAGCACTGGAAGTTCCTCATAAATTCTTAGTACGTGCCAAATATGCTCTGAGGGCTCTCACTGGGCAGAGGAGTCTCTCCTCCTCTTGACCCACTAAACTTGTGAGGTTAGGAACCTCAAAAGTCCTCGGCCAGGGTTTGGATGGGTTCTCATTCTTAGCAAGGAAGTCGAGCCTTAAAGAACATACTGCACCGTCTTGATTGAAGCCTACCTGCTTCTCCATCACCTGAATCTCGCTGACCCTTTTTGCTGTGGCTAGAGCCATCAGGAATAGTTTTCTTCGTCAAATCCCTAAGGGTCGCTTGCGAGATGGGTTCGAACTTCCTGCCGCATAAGAACTTTAAAACCACATCCAAATTCCAAGCCGGAGGTCTTACTGTGTGCTTAGTCGTTCCAAACGACTTCAAGAGATCCTTCAAGTCTGTATCTTGAGATAAATCCATGCTTCTGTATCCTTTTATGGTGGACATGGCCAGCTTAGATTTCTACCTGAGGAACAGGAGAAAATCAGCAATCTGACTCACAGAGGTAGAGGTTGAGGACACGTTGTGTCGTTTACACCAAGATCTAAAGACCTCCCATTTCGATTGGTAGACTCTCTGAGAAGATACCCTCCTCGCTCTTGCAATCACTCTCGCAGCTTGCGCTGAAAAGCCTCTCGCTCTGGCAAGCTTCTTGATAGTCTGAAGGCAGTCAGTTGTAGAGCGAGGGGGTTTTGATGATACCTCTCGAAGTGGGGCTGTTTGAGAAGCTTTGGACTTGGAGGAAGGCTTCTTGGGAAGTCCACTAGCATCTCCACTACCTCTGTGAACCACTCTCTTGCTGGCCAGAATGAAGCTATCAGGGTCATTCTCCCTGTCTCAAGAAGAGCGAACTTCTTGATGACAAGGTTGATCTTGAACGGAGGGAACGCATAAGTGTCCATCCCCATCCAGTCCATCAAGAAGGCGTCTACTGCTATTGCTTCCCTGTCCGGGACCAGGGAGCAGTAGTTGGGGATTCTCTTGTTCAGGTTGGAGGCGAAGAGATCTATCGAAGGCATCCCCCATAATTTCCACAGCTCCTGGCAAACTTGAAGATTGAGGGTCCATTCTGTGGGAAGAACTTGCCCTTTTCTGCTGAGCAAGTCTGCTCTTACATTCTTCTGTCCCTGCACATATCTTGTTAAAAGATTTACTCCATTCTCCTTTGCCCACAGAAGGAGTTCTCTTGCTGTCTCGTACAGGGACAGAGAATGAGTTCCTCCTTGCTTTTTAATGCAAGCCAGGGCCGTGGTGTTGTCCGAGTTGACCTCCACTACTCTCCCCGAGACAGCATCTCTGAAGGCTTTCAACCCTAATAGAATGGCCATCAACTCTTTCCTGTTGATGTGCCATTCTTTCTGTTGAGCTTTCCAAGAGCCCGAGACTTCCCTGCTCCCCAGTGTTGCTCCCCAACCTGACTCTGAAGTGTCTGAGAACAACACTAGGTATGGGTTCTTCTTGTACAGGGAGATTCCTTCCCCCAACTTCGCAGGATCCAGCCACCAACTCAGATGTTCTTTGATGTCTCCTGGAATGGGAAAGGAAAAGGAGGAGTCCTGATTCTTCCTGTCCCAGACTCTTGAAAGGAAGTGTTGCAGTGGTCTGAGATGCAACCTTCTGAGGGAGACAAAATGCGAGGAGAGGGTGCCCAGCAAACTCATCCAATCCCTCGCCAAGCACTTCTCTCTCCCCAGGAATAGTTGCACTTTCTCGAGGCACTTGTTTTGCCTCTCTTGGGAGGGAAAAGCCAGAAAAAGAACTGAGTCCAGAACTATCCCCAAATACAGAATCGTCTGACTCAGTTCAATCTGGGACTTTTCCTTGATGATCAGACCCAGTTCCTGGGTCATCAGAAACGTCTTGCGCAAGTCCTCCAGACACTTGCTCTTCGATTGCGACCTTATCAACCAGTCGTCCAGGTATAGGGATACTCTTATCCCTTCTTGATGAAGCCACCCAGCCACGTTTGACATTACTCTGGTGAAGATTTGAGGAGCCGTGCTGAGGCCGAAACAAAGGGCTCTGAACTGGAAGCACCTGTTCTGAACTACGAACCTTAGGGATTTCCTTGAAGTCGGGTGGATGGGGATATGAAAGTAGGCATCTTGTAAGTCGAGAGACACCATCCAGTCCCCTGGACGGACTGCTGCCAGCACTGACTGAGTCGTCTCCATAGTAAACTTGGTCTTCTCTACAAAGACGTTCAGTGCGCTGACATCTAGAACGGGTCTCCATCCACCCGAGGTCTTGGGTACTAGAAACAGTCGATTGTAGAACCCTGGGGATTCTAGTTCCAGTACAGGTTCTATGGCTCCCTTTTCCAGCATCTGGTCTACTAGATCTAGGAGCGCCTCTTGTTTCACAGCGTTCGAGTATTGAGCCACCAAGGCTCTTGGGTTCTCGGAAGTGGTGGCTTTTTTCAAGAAAGGGATCTTGTAACCCTCCCTGATGACTGAGAGGGACCAGGCGTCCGCCCCCCTTTTTTTCCAGGCCTGCCAAAAGTATGGCAGCCTTGCTCCTACTGCTGTCTGGAGGACTTGTGTTTCACTTCCTAGAGCGGGGTCTAAACGTTCTCCTGCTCGCTCTACCGCCTGTCTCTTGTCTTCTTCCCCTGAAGTCCGTCCTGGTAGGAGCTCTACCTCGAAAGGGCTGCGTAACCTTCTTCTCCTCCTTCTTTGCAGATGATTGGCCTACCGGTAGACCCTTCCTTACGGAGCGAGTCAGAAGATCTTGAGTGGCCTTTTGCGTAAGGGAATGTGTAATATCTCTAACCAGCGACTGAGGAAACAGATGTTCCGAGAGAGGGGCGTAAAGGAGTTCTGCCTTCTGTGCGATCATAACCCCTTTTGTCGCAAAGGAGCTTAGCAGAGCCCTCTTCTTCAAAACCCCCGCCGTAAACAGGGAAGCCATCTCGTTTGCTCCATCCCTAAGAGCCTTATCCATACAGGCCATAATACTGTTTAAGTCCTCCATTCCTGTGGCTTGTATGGGTTCTGCTTTCCTGGCCAGAGCACCAAGAGCCCAGTCCAAGAAGCTGAATACTTCGAAAGACCGAAATATTCCTTTGATGAGGTGGTCTAGTTCCGTCATGGACCACATCACCTTGGCGGAATTAAGGGCGTGTCTCCTGGAAGAATCTACAATCCCGGAGAAGTCCCCCTGGGAGGAGGCAGGTACTCCCAGGCCAAGAGCTTCTCCAGTTTCGTACCACATTCCCGCCTTAGACGCAAGCTTAGCTGGAGGAAAAGAGAAGGTGGTCTTCACTGCTTGTCTTCGTTCTTTCAGCCAATCTTCGATCCTTGTCATCGCCTTCTTTGCTGAAATCGACAGCTTCATCTTGATGAAGGCTGACTGCTTCTGCTATTTTTTTCTTATAAACTGCGACTGGGGAGAACAGGGAGCAGCTGGTTTCAACTCCTCTCCATACAGCTCAAGGAGGGAGCGAGAGAGAACCTTATAATCCGCCGCCGCATTAGCAGGTTTATCTTCATCCAAAATTTCTTCCAAGTCCAGATTTCCTTCTAACTCCTTATCCCTTTGGGTTGAAGGAACTAAATCGGAAGTTCCTTGTTGCTCTAAATAGCTGTGAGCACATTCACTAAACTCTCCCTGATGCGCACCTGCGTCAGGAGAAACTTTCCGATTGTCAGATGTATCCTGGCGTCGTGAAAAGGAAGCATCCTTATTTCGGGAGGCAAAAGCATCCTGGAGCCGAGAGACGGGTAAATCCTGAGCTCGATCACTTGCCGCGTCCTTGTATCAAGCGCTAGATGAGTCTCGATGTCGGGAGCTGGATGCGTCCTTCCGTCGAGAGTTGGATGCGTCCTGTCGTAGAACACTGGGTGCGTCTTTTCGCCGAGACGCATGCGTCTTGACACCGTGGGCTGTATGCGTCCTGGCGTCGAGAACTAGATGCGTCCTGCCGCCGAGAGCTGGTTGCGTCCTGACATCCAGATCTGGATGCGTCCTGACACACAGCGCTGGATGCGTCCTGTCCGCGAGCGCTGTATGCCTCCTGTCGTCCAACTTTAGCATTGTCCTGTCTGGCGAAGGTCTGTCGGGATCGAGAGCTGAAGTTTTCCCGGTGTGGAGCTTTGAAGGTGTTGTCGTGTCGAACGAAAAAGTCCGCATCTCGGCGAGAGGAAGAAAATTCTTTACGTCTAGAGGAAGGAGAGGCGAGGCGACGAGAGCTTGACTTATCGTGGCGTCGAGAGTTGGGAGAAGCAGACTGAACGGAGCCAGAAACTTCACGGTGTCGAGAGAGAGAAGGTTCTGTGGGAGAGGAGTGCCGTAACCTCCTTACATCACGCAAACGGTGCTGTACATAATCCTGAAAGGGAGAGGAACTCCGTTCCTTCTTACGCACTGCAGAACCTTCTACAGGATCTTCCTCCCTTGATCTCTTCACTGGCAGATTGTCAACTTTACGTCTGTCCGACTGGGGGGAAGGGCGGCTAAAAGCTTTCACTAGCGAAGTCAGCTGTTCCTGCATGACAGTCATGAAAGATCTCGCTACCGCTGCTGGGTCTAGCGGTTCAGAAGGAGACGGGTGTTGAGTTATGCTGGAAGCAGGAGAATGCTCTCTTGAAAGTTCTCCGTAAGCCGAAAGGAGAGGAGATCTCTCCTCCCTCCTTGCGTCCTGCGGAGAATTATCCTCTCTAGGATTTGCCCTTTTCGCAGGCGAGGCGTTCCAGTCTTCGTCTGAAGGGAACGGTTCCGGGCTACTCCATCTGCTTGAAAGAGGAGAGCGATAACGAGTCTGGTCAGCTTGTTGCCTCCAACTACTCTTAATTAGCCTCGACTCCTCATACTGCCATCTGCGTCGTGGAGAGGGGCTCGGAGAAGAGACTACCACTTCTGACACGCCTTTTCCGAGGCGGTCATAAGCAGCCTGGGAAGATGCAACAGGACTGCTTGAGGCGACGGCTGACCGAGGATCAGCTCCTCTCACCTCCTTGCGATCATCGACATACCTTCTCCCTTGGTCCTGGGAGCTTGGTAGAGGTCTAGACCTAGGGGCATGACAGGAACGATCAGTCGCCACCTCCACTGCACTTTCACAAGCACTATCACTCATATCACCTGCACTCTTACCTTCCTTCAAGGCTGCAAGTTGATCCTTAAGGTTCTTCATCTCAGCCGCCATCTTGACGTACTGAGGGTCCTGTCTCAGGCGCAGGAGCTACTACCTCAGGAGCAGGTTCTACTACTACAGGGGTCGAGGGATTAGAAAGGTCTACACTAGCATCACTCCCAAACCTAGATTTAGATTTAGAAGCCCTCCTTACTTTATCTAACTCCAATCTACGCACATAGCGTTTCATTTCCAACCATTGCTTCTCATCCAAAACCTCGCATTCCTTACATCTTTTATCTAAAGCACATTCAAATCCCCTACACCCCAAACAAACAGTGTGAGGATCAACCGAAGCTTTCGGTAATCTCACCTTACACTCCTCATTCACACACACTCGAAACTGTTTCTGAGACATCGTAAATCAAAGAACAATCAAAAGAATAATCCAAAAAAACAAGCCACAAAAGCGATTGCCAATCCACAGAATACGTCGCCAATTATCAGCAGAAAAAACAGCGACACAGGGAAGCGAGCAAAAAACCCGACGGCGGACTAGCAACGATGTTGTCAGTCCAACCGGCAGAGATGATCTGAGGAATAGAAAATGGGAGTGATTCCAAGTACCACCCTGTAAGGGTTGTTAACCACCTAACCGAACACCTACCACTCGGCGGTTGCCATGAGTTTTGAAAAATCTGCTGGACCGATAGAGACTATAGCTATATATATATAACTGCCAGGTAAGTCCTATTCATAAAAGTTTAGTTTATGTTTTCCTGACATTTCTTTATGTTTTGTAAAGTTAAGTGTACGTACTTATCTGCCGTTTGTCCTCCTCCTCTGTCGCCACTTTCGGAGATAGCCTCACTCGAAAGGTAAGCTTCCACATTTTAGTACAGTATTTCTTGTGTACCATGTAGTGCACTAATACACTTTATTTACAGGTACTATGTAGTACATATTAGCAGTACGTATTAAGTTAGGCATTGAATGGTCCAAATTGTTGCAGCATTTCATTGTTTATAGGTCAATTTAGCTTTATTATGAAATTTACTGGGTTGTTTTTGGAGGGCTTGATGGTAAGACCAGAAAATTGCAGAAAAGAAATTCAGCTTCAATACTTCACCGATATTGGAGAGATAATACTTCCCAACAAATGAAGAAAAAAGTCTGCACCGACCTCCAATGTTCACCAGAAGCCGGCAGAGAACGAATTGATGTTACCTGGGCAGTTGTACCTGTAGCTCCCTCGAGTGGAGGGAGATGACATCACCTACATCAGTGATGACGGTGCCACCGCGGAAGTTTTGAATCAATTGTCTGCCATTAGTAGGGAACCTACAGCTGTATAATTGTTTAGTAAGACACTGCAATAAAATTATTAAATTCACCTCAAATACTTTTAAATCTGACCTCACTCTGACTGCTAAGATCAAGCCACTCTCATTACCATTAGAAACTCTCAATGGTGACATGAATAACTGGAATGACAAGTATACTTCCGAAATTATCTTTTGGCAACCAAGCCAAATGCTTAACCAATCAAGAGGGATGAAAGGAAGATGCTGGAGGGCACAGAATAACCTTACACTGAGAACTGACAGTTCCCCGGCAGTAGACTGTTCCACCTGCCAAGGCACACCTAAGTTCAAGCTACAATAGATAAAGCCACCAACATCTTTCCTGGCAAAAAACAACAAAAAAAAAAGAGTGCACAATTGGGGGAACAAGTACTGGCAACTGAAACCCAGAATTCAAGACCAACCACAACAGCTTCCAGAATCAACTAACATCCAGTCTAATTTTAGAATATGCTTTTCCTGAACCAAAGGGGAGCAGAATGCAGAGATGTGGCTGTAGGATCAAGTCTAGGAGGAGGTATGAGAAGGGGGCACAGGAAAGTAACTAGGAAATGCAGGAGCCAGCAAAGAAGCAGGAAGGGGAGTACAATGTACATCACTGCATAATATGACAATTTGTCGAAAATTGTATTTTTCCTAACTATAACAAACCTGAGGTCCTTTAACAATAGGAAGTTAAAGCTATCAGGCAGCTGGAATGGTCGTAGAGCTTTCGAACAAGGGTTAGAACGGTAGGTTAACTTGCTTGTCCGAACAGTCGCGCTGGGAGGTACATCACTGCTTTTGGCCCATGCAAAATACGCAGAGTGGAGGGGTGGCATGAGGAGGGGACTATATGTAAAGGACCTCAGGTTTGTATAGTTAGGAAAAATGCAATTTTCGACAAATTGTCATTTGTTCCGATACGTAATACAAACCATCGGTCCTTTAACAATAGGAAGACTCACTTCTTGGTGGGAGGAATCTGAGTCTTTTGATGAACAGACTGGTGTTCGTCCATCCCTGGAATGCCTCCTGGTTGTAAGAGCGAGGGAGGGATCCAAGCCTCTGTCCAATTGATCGGTGTGCACCGCAGGATCAATGGGTCAGACCTCTGGGCCGAGTACTAAGAGAGAGGCAAGCGTATCTCTTCGTACCAGCAAGCAAGAACTTGTTCCTGTTTGCAAGAGGCAACATAAAGTATGGGTTTGTCTCAAGCTGGCATCCAACTTCCTACCCCCTTGTTGGAGGAAGTGTGGATATACGCTCCTATACCCTAGTGAAAGGGATAGGATGGGGCTCTGTTGAGTAGCTCACCTGCATCTTGTCCTTATCCAGCAGGGTGACGACCGTGTCCCTCTAACCACAGGTAGAGGGGAAGAGTGGGAAGAGGAGCCAGTCACACTCTCATTCACTCATCCATTCTACGGTCACACCAGGACTCGATGCTGTTCAGCCTGCGAGGGTCTGGGTTCGCTACACAACGTGTTGAGCAGCCACCAAGGTCCCAAGGAAAAAGATCCAAGGACCTGTGGGCAATATCCCGAAGGTAGAAGGAAGGGCATGTGGTCTGGTTGGACCAGACCCCTGCCTTCAGTACCTGCGCCACGGAGAAGTTCTTGCTGGACAAGGCAGCATCTCCTTCGCATCAAAGGCAGTGAAGTCCATTAGGGAGGGGATTGTGAACGACTCGAACCAGTCGTCAGGGACCGAAGGGTTCTGAGTCTTCGCTACGAAGTTCGTATGAAATCGAGTGTCACGATCCCCATCCCTGGATGCTTGACTTCGCAGGAGAAGTCATGCAGTTCCTCAGAGGAAAAGAAGGAAATAGTCGCATGACCTATCCCTCTTCTCTCTTCAGTGATGTCCAGTACCCATACTGGTCTGTCCGTTTGCCACGAAGTCTCTCGCATCCTCCTATCCCCAGCGAGCGAAGTTCTCGGTAGTGGATAGGACACCGACACTCCATGGTGGGTGTCGATGGTATGGGTACTGTGACAAGCTATTAAACGAAGTAATGATTGCTCTGTAACAACCGAACTAAGTCAACAGCGTAGTTCGTAACTGACTCGGGCGCTCTGACAGCTGCCGACTGACTGTGTTCGGTAGGAGGCAAGTTGTCCAAGCATCCGAGTAAGTCACGTGACCTTCGCCTTTAAAGGGTTATGCCGAGAGACAAACAAATAATGTATTTGTTTGTCACCAATGCCGGACAGCGAGGTGATGATTCTCTTAAGGCATGTGCCCAACAGGCGAAAGTCAATTGCCTTCTAGAGACTGAGGTCCCTGAAGGCAAAACATCTCATAGTTGTTGATCTCAGCTAAGGAGAAACAACACTATGTACCGTTGAAGACGAAGGTAGATATTGAATGCAACCTACGTCTTCACAGACGAATCGAGAGAAGGATTCTCAAGATTCATAACCTGTGCTTACAAATGACTGGAAACGCTAACCGCTATTACATTGCTGTCCGTGAGAAGTCGTAGTTGCAATGAAAGCGGGGCGTTCTTTCAGTAATGAAAACACAGGGGAAGCCGCCTGAAGAACTGCTTTCTCATGGGCTGAACATTTGGAAGTAGAGCTGTCAGGTCGGAGAGTAAGCGATGTCTTCTGACACATCTTGTAATTCGGGTTGAACAATGAACAATTGTACACCTACGAATACGAGATATTTTGAAGACAAACTCAGATGTCTGCAAAATCATTCGCATTATCGCAGTGCGATGCAGCGGGAGAACTTGTACAGACTTCTGTTACCCGTGCGGTAAACAGAAAGATGAAAGAGTCCAAGAGATATCTGTGAAAATTCTCGCAATGTTCGAAGGCGATGGAATCTAGCGTCACAGCAGTAGATGGTCCTTCATTATTGCGGAGAAAATCCCCGTTAATCAGAGACCTAAGTCCATGATTGTTGGGCAGAGATACGGTTCGGTAGTCATCAAGCAGGGCAGAGAGAGACATAACTGACCGTGCATTTCGGAGGCCCAGCTGATACTGAGCTGCTATCAGGCAGTTCAATACGCAGTAGTTGAGCCTGAGCTCTCGCCGACTCGTCATCCTGAGTTGCCAGGTAATCCATTATTCCACGAAGGAATGCGTTCGGCTAGAACCACCGAGCATAAAAGATATGCTCGAGCAATTATATTTAGGCGAAACGAATTTCGGTAAATATAAAAGTTGAAATGGTGTTGTCGTGACAAAACCATAAGTATATAAAATTGAAACTGAAAACTCCTGGGAGGTTGCAGGCAACCCGAGTTGCAGTTCAATTAGAATACTTCTCTTCTAAGTCGCAATCCGTAGATTAACTAGGATATGCGCCTACCCCTCGAACAATTCAACTGCTTAGTAGAATCATGTCGCGAGGTTAATATACGTAGTATATTTGTAGGATTCTGAACAACAATCTCCATCCTAAATTCTTTCCTTCAAGAAAACAAAATGACAATTTGTCGAAAATTGCATTTTTCCTAACTATACAAACCTGAGGTCCTTTAACAATAGGAAGTAGCTAGCGGCAGCTGGAACGGTCGTAAGCTTCGAACAAGGGGAGAACGGTAGTTAACTGCTTGTCCGATCGTAATCACTTTTGCTTTTGGCCCATGCAAAATACGCAGAGTGAGGGGTGGCATGAGGAGGGACTATATGTAAAGGACCTCAGGTTTGTATAGTTAGGAAAAATGCAATTTTCGACAAATTGTCATTTGTTCCGATACGTAATACAAACCATCGGTCCTTTAACAATAGGAAGACTCACTTCTTGGTGGGAGGAATCTGAGTCTTTTGATGAACAGACTGGTGTTCGTCCATCCCTGGAATGCCTCCCTGGTCGTAAGAGCGAGGGAGGGATCCAAGCCTCTGTCCGATTGATCGGGGTGTGCACCGCAGGATCAATGGTCAGACCTCTGGGCCGAGTACTAAGAGAGAGGCAAGCGTATCTCTTTGTACCAGCATTGTAAGAACTTTTCCTTTACATGAGCAAATATAAAGCAATGGGTTTGTCTCATGTAGGCATCCACTTTCTCCCCCTTGTTGGAGAAAGTGGTGGATATACACTCCTATCTCTAGTTAAAGAGATAGGTGGAGCTCTGTTGAATAGCTTACCTGCATCTGACTCCCTTCCAGCGTGGTAACGACCGTATCCCTCTGCCCACAGGTAGAGGTAGAGAAAGGATGGTGAAGAGAAGCCAGTCACTCTCTCATTCGCACATTCATTCTCCCAGTCATACCAGGAATCGATGCTGTTCTGCCTGCTCGGGTGCTGGGTAAGCTTACACAACGTGTTGAGCAGCCACCACAGGTCCCAAGGAAAAAGTATCCAAGGACTTGTGGGCAATATCCCGAAGGTAGAAGGACGTGAAGGTGGTCTGGTTGGCCCAGACACCTGCCTTCAGGACCTGCGCCACGGAGAAGTTCTTACGGAACGCTAAGGAGGGTCCGATACCTCTGACTTCGTGGGCTCTCGGTCGGAGCGTACGGATGTCGTCGCTACCATCAGCCTCGTACGCTCTCCTGATCACCTCACGTAGCCAGAAAGAAAGCGTGTTCTTGGAAACTTCTTTCTTGGTAACCCCAGTGCTAACGAAGAGGCGTCGACACTCAGGCCTGAGGTGTCGAGTTCTCTTCAGATAGCGCCGTAGCGCCCTCACAGGACAAAGCAGCATCTCATCCGCATCATTATCGGTGAAGTCCAGAAGGGAGGGGATCGTGAAAGACTCGAACCTGTCGTCAGGGATCGACGGATTCTGAGTCTTGGCTACGAAGTTCGGGACAAAATCGAGCGTCACAGATCCCCAGTCTCTGGTGTGTTTAACATCATAAGAAAGACCATGTAGTTCCCCTACTCTCTTCGCCGATGCCAGGGCCAGCAAGAAGAGGGTCTTGAGGGTCAGATCCCTGTCTGACGACTCTCGGAGTGGCTCGAAGGGTCTTCGAGTCAAACTCCTAAGGACAGAGTCACCCATCCCCCGCAGGGGGCCTGAGTTCCCTGGGTGGGCAAGACCTTTCGAAGCTCCTCATTAGCAAGGAGATCTCGAACGAATTCGAGATGTCCAGTCCCCTCAGTTTTAGGACGAGAGCCAGGGCGGCTCTATATCCTTTAACTGTGGGTACTGAGAGGAGCTTCTCTCGGCGAAGAAACACAAGGAAATCCGCTACCTGCTGAAGAGTGGCTCTGAGAGGAGACAGACCCTGTCTACGACACAACCACAGAAGACGGCCCACTTCCCCTGGTACACAGCTGCAGAGGACTGTCGGACGTGTCCAGCCATCTCTGTTGCTGCGCTACGAGAAAAGCCTCTCGTTCGCAAGAGATGGTGGATAACAGCCAGCCGTGAAGTTGAAGGGACTGGACTGCTTGGTGGTACCGTTCTACGTGTGGCTGGGCTAGAAGGTTGTGCCAACTGGGTAGCTCTCTCGGTGCGTCCGCAAGAAGAGCCAGCAGGTCCGGATACCAAACGGCTTGAGGCCGTTTGGGAGCCACCAGGATCATTCTGAGATTGGGGAATGACCAGCGCTCGACTGATCACTTTCCGAATCAGACAGAAGGGAGGAAAGGGCGTAGGCGAAGAGGTTGTCCCAGGGGTGTTGGAGAGCGTCCTCTGCAGCTTGCCCATGGGTCCGGCACGGCTGAAAAGAAAACCTGAAGTTTTCTGTTGTGCCGGGTGGCGAACAGGTCTACGACCTGGTGGTCGCCCCCACAGGTCGAAGAGCCTTTCCGCCACGTCTTGGTGTAGAGACCATTCGGTCCCTATCACCTGATCCCGACGGCTGAGCTTGTCCGCTACTACATTCCTCTTGCCTGGAATGTAGCGTGCTGACAGCTCTATCGAGTGAGCCGTGGCCCACTCGTGCACCTGCAACCGTCAACTGATGGAGCGGAAGAGACACTAGCCCCCCCCTGCTTGTTGACTATGCCACTACTGTGGTGTTGTCGCACATCAACACCACTGAGTGTCCCACCAAGCGGTCCTGAAACTCTCGGAGAGCGTTGAACGCCGCCTTGAGTTCCAGGTGCTTTTCGTGATGGTCCCACACACCTGCAGTCAGCAACTCCTCCAGGTGTGCGCCCCATCCCTCGTCGATGCGTCTGAGAACAGAAGCATCTCCGGGGGGGGGAGTGCGTATGGGCACTCCTCTTAAGAGGTTCTTGTCGTCGAGCCACCAGGCTAGGTCCTGCCTCACCTTGTCCGTGATAGCCACGGGAAAGTAAGGAGGATCCTTGGCCTGAGACCAACTCTAATCTCCTTAGGCCTCTGGAGAGACCGCAGGTGAAGACGCCCGTGAGGGACTAACTTCTCGAGTGACGACAGATTGGCCATCACGACTTGCCATTGCTGTGCTGCCTGTTCCTGCCGAGACAGGAACCGGCCGGCTGCCTCCCTGAATTTGCTGATACGCAAGTCTGCGGGAAAGACCTGCCCTGCTACCGTGTCTATCAGCATACCCAGGTACTTCATCTTCTGCTTGGGTTCGAGATCGGACTTCTCGTAGTTTATCACGATCCCCAGATCGCGACAAAAAAACTTGAGGAGTCGATCTCTGTCCTGTAGCAACTGCGAGCGGGAGCTCGCCAGGACTAGCCAATCGTCGAGATACCTCAGAAGACGTATCCCGTGCGAATGGGCCCAAGCTGACACCAGAGTGAACACTCGCGTGAACACCTGTGGGGCGGTTGAGAGACCGAAACAAAGTGCCCTGAATTGGTACACCGTCCGTCGAAGATGAAGCGGAGGTACTTTCTGGAGGACTGATGGATGGGTATTTGAAATACGCGTCCTTCAAGTCCACTGAAAGCATGAAATCGTTCCCCCTGATCGAGGTCGAGCACCAGAGTGCCGACTCCATCGTGAACCGCGTCGTGCGAACGAAGCGGTTCAGGGGAGAGAGGTCTATCACCGGGCGCCAGCCCCCCGATGCCTTCTCCACTAGGAAGAGGCGGCTGTAAAAGCCCGGTGACTGGTCCTCCACGATTTCTACAGCTCGTTTCGCCAGCATGGTCTTGATCTCCTGTCGAAGAGCGTTGTCCTTTGCTGATCCCCGGACATAGGTCTGTAGATGGCCCCGGACCGGTTGGAGATGAGGGGGGGCCGAGACTCGAAGGGTAGTAGATACCCCTAACCCGAAGGACGTCTACTATCCAGTTCTCGGCGCCGTAGCGCTGCCAAGTCGCCCAATGGCTCGCCAGGCACCCCCCCACTTTCCGGCAGCAGGTGAGGGGGAACGCCGTCCCTAGCGTTTCCCTCCTCGTTTCGACTTCTTTCCACCACCTCCTCGGGGAAAGGAGGGCTGGGAGGAGGGCTGGTTACGGCCTCCTCTAGCAGAAGTTGAAACAGCAGGAGTCTTCACACGGGGCTTGGACGGTGCAACCGTCTTCGCCGCCGTGGAAGCGCTAGCCAAGCTCTTTGTTTGGCAGCAGTCGCTCGAGATTGCCCAGTAACCTTCGAGACTGCCTGGTGAACTAAGCGGTCACTGTCGTCAGTGCGCCGCCTTTCCACCGCAGCGTCCACCATCTCTCTGGAAAGAGAGCTGGGGAACTCCTAAGAGGTCCATTTCGAAGCCCGAGTGCCACCTCACGCCCGCCCGCCCCCTTGGTCACTCGGGTAAGGACTGCGTCCCTACGTCGAAGAACCAAGTTGGGCCCACAGGTTAGCAGTCTGAGGGCGAGGTAAGAGATCGCTCTTCCTCCAGACTGGCACAGTCTCCTAAAAGAAGCGTCGTCTTCGAGAGCAGAACTCCCAGAGCCGGCCGCTACTTTGGATATTGTGAGGGACCACAAATCCAACCAGGAAACTGCCTGGAATGCTGCCATAGCGGTAGATTCCAGGGCAAGTGCCTCCTGCTGCGAGAACCATAGTTCTCCGACAGGAGCTGCTGCAGGGACACACCTGGAGTCAGCCTCGCTAACTCCAGGTTAACCTGTTTCGGCAGTATCTGGGTCTTCCGAAGGCACGTAGAATCGCCTCTGCCGCTGTAGAGGAGGAGGAAGCAGCTTAGAAGAACCGTCCGGACTTTAGCGAGTCCTCCCGTCCTGAGACGAGATTCTCCCACCCCCTGATCCAGGACTGAGTCTGCAAGCTCTGATCGCGGTAACCACCCCACCATCATTTGGGCTCCCTCTTGGGACCCCAAATGATTCGAGCCGGGACGTGGGCTCTGCCGGTGGTAGCGGCGATCCTTCCGCAAGGTCATTATGCAGACGCATCAGCTTAATGACCTCTGCAAAGTTCCTCTGTATCTCGGGAGTTACTGCGTCTTGTGGAGTAGGACCGTCCAGTCCCTCCAGCAAGAGCAGTCCCGCGATACTCCTCCTTCAGAAGGAGGAACAGCGAGACCCGACGTCGCCTCCAACTACTTGCGCGTATGTTCTGGTCGGTCCTAAAACCGTGCCTGAGCCATACGGCGTCATAGCCCGGGTCACGAGCGGCGCACCTCTCGTGATCGCTCTCCGGTACCTCGCTCCTCCCGGTATAGCCCGAGGAGGTTGAAGGTATGGGGAGAGGCAGACCTGACGCTCCCCCCTCGCTCGCTGGCAGGACCAGCGTGCGTGGAGGGCTGCTGCTGATCGTCAACCCGCGGTGACGGTCGAGCAGCAGGCCTAGCCTTGCCGCTCGCCTGGGGCGATAGGCTCGGCTGAGAACGTCGAGACCGATCTCTAGCGTCAGGCGAAGCTGACCGCTGGTCACCGTCTCCTCCGCCCGGGTCCCATGGGCCCAGCGGGAGCGGCGGACGGGTGACCTGCTAGGCTCTCTGTCGCGTCGAGACCGGCCAGCGTCCTCTCGGCGCGTCGAGCCGCTGGTACCAGCCGTGGCTGGTACCGGCGGCCGCGGGGACTCCTTCCTCGCCTCAACCCGTGGCTGGTCAGCGACCGTCACGTCAGCCCGAGCAGCCAGTTGATCGCTGCGAGAGCGTCCACTGGCCTGGCGAGAGTCGTGTGCACGACTCTCGCCAGTCTTCTGCTCCACGCCGCTGTCTTGACGGCGAGCGAGCTCGCGTCAAAACTTTGGCTGGACGGTCTCCCTTGGAAGAGCGTCCACTCGTGCTTCTCGCGAACGAGGAGCGGCCGAGACGGAACCTGGTTTAGCGGCAGAACCGCTAGCACCAGGTGAGGACGCACCAGCCGAGGCTGGTGCACCTCTGGTCCCCGTCGACTTCCTTTTTTGAGAAAGAAGCGACGGGCCCGTTCCCGAAGGAACAGGAGGACCAGCAGAAGAGCTCCCCCCCGACTCGCCTGAGCAAGCCGGCCCTTAGAAGATCCCGCCCAAGGAGTCTTTCTTAGGGGGGGAGGAGGCAGCCTTCTTCTTCTTCGGCTGTTTAGCTTAGAAGTCAAAGGGGAAGGAGAGGCAGCAGCACGACGAAGAAGACGACGAAGACGACGACGACACCTTCTTCCTCTTCTTCTTCGCCAGGCTCCGCAGGACAGACGTCAGGTCTTCCATCCAGGAGGGAGCCGGGGCAGTTGCCGAAGCAACAGGGCCCGACTGCACCTGTCCGGAAAGACCTGAGACTGTGACAGCACCACCAACAGCAGGAACAACAGGAACAGGTCCGGGAACAGCAGGAACGGCAGGAACATCTGAAAGGGAATGAGCAGCAGGAACCTGATCTGAAAGGGAATGAGCAGCAGGGACAGCAACAGGTACAGCAGGCACGGCAGGTACCACAGGAGAGCCAGGCGTCCTGTCGGCAGCTACCGTCATCCTCGGCACTGGCGGCAGGTCCAGGGGGGTACTCTTGGGGCAGCGGAAGTCCGGGGTCGGCAATACAAAGAACCCAGGTGGCGGTGGCACCGTCCTCTTTGGCACGGCAGGAATTGGTTTTTGAATTGCAGCCGTGGGTGTTACCGACATCACATGTGGTGTGTACACCAAGTGCGGTGGCATCTCATATGCTGGTGTAGAAATAGTAGTGGTAGTAGTGGTTACCGTACCATGAGTGACCACTGCCGACCCCGCCAACGCTGAATCACCCCTGTATGCTAGGCACTCCCTGCAGTCCCAGCGACTCCCACACCTGTCCCAGGTCGTCCTTTCGCTGATGGCACACCTGCGGAAGCAACAGTCAGGTTAGTTAGAGGGGTTTCCTCACGCTTGGGGGGAGAAGAACCCCACCCAGAGCGGACGGAAGACCCCGAATACAACTGGACGTCCGGGTAGCGGGCGCCCTCCTCCACACTCGACGGATCGAGAGAGGAGAAGGACTCCGCTACCCCCCCCCGCAGGGGAAGGCGCGAAACGTGGGGGCTGGCCGGGGGGTCAGGAAATAAAGAGGACGCAGTATCCGTTACCAAGGGAGTCACTGGACTTTCCGATGACTTCTTGGGCGGCCTAAGTCTCTTCCTGCCCTCGTACAGAACCCACTGCGCCTCGGACCAATGCATACAAGTACACATGGCTCGTTGCGGGAGCACTCTCGCCCTCCCCCGACAACGAGTACAAACCCTCGTGTGGATCAACATCCACAAATGATCTGAATCCGCCGCATCTACGCCCCTCCAGCCCGGGACACACTCTACGGGCGACTGGGGGGCGCGGCGAAATCTCCATTTCTTGATCACTCATCATTAATGAATAAAAGAAATGCAAAGTACTTACAATTACTCTCAATCACACTAGGAAAAGAGGCATAATACTCAAAACTCAAAGCAAACGACAAAGCGGGCAGAGCGATGACGAGCACGTCCATCACCACACGGCCGAAAGCAAAAGTGATTGTTTACCTCCCAGTCGCGCGGCGCGCGACGATCGGACAAGCAGTTAACTACCGTTCTCCCCTTGTTCGAAGCTTACGACCGTTCCAGCTGCCGCTAGCTACTTCCTATTGTTAAAGGACCGATGGTTTGTATTACGTATCGGAACAAATAAGGATTGGAGATCGACCACCTAGAACCGTGCCTGGTCCATACGGCGTCATAGTGGGATCGCGAGCGGCGCACTTCTCGCGATCACTCCTAGGTACCTCGCTCCTCCCGGTGTAGCCCGAGGAGGTTGAAGGTACAGGAGAGGCAGACTGACCGCTTCCCCCTAGCTCGCTGGCAGGACCAGCGTGCTTGGAGGGCTGCTGCTGATCGTCAACCCGCGGTGGCGATCGAGCAGCAGGCCTAGCCTTGCCGCTCGCCTGGGGCGAGAGGCTCGGCTGAGAACGTCGACTCTGATCTCTAGCGTCAGGCGAGCTGTTGCTGGTTACCGTCTCCGCCCGGTCCCGATGGGAGCGGCGGTCAGGTGACCTGCTAGGCTCGCTGTCGCGGTGAGACCGGCGAGCGTCCTCTCGGCGCGTCGAGCCGCTGGTACCAGCCATGGCTGGTACCGACGGCCGCGGGGACCCCTTCCTCGCCTCAACCCATGGCTGGTCAGCGACAGTCCGTCAACCCAAGCAGCCAGCTGGTCGCTGCGAGAGCGTCCACTGGCCTGGCGAGAGTCGTCTGCACGACTCTCGCCAGTCTTCTGCTCCGTGCTTCGGTCTTGACGGCGAGCGAGCTTGGGCGTCAAGACTTTGGCTGGACGGTCTCCCGCGGGAGTACCGTCACTACTCGGTACTTCTCGCTAACGAGAAGCCGAGGCTTGGATCCTGGTTTAGCGGCAGAAAACCGCTAGAACCAGGCGAGGAAGTGCCAGCCGAAGCTGGTACTCCTCTGGTCCCCGTCTTCTTCTCCTTGGTAGAAGAAGAGACGGGCCCTGTTCCCGAGGGGAGCAGGAGGACCAGCAGAAGAGTTCCCTGAATCGCCGGAGCGAGACGGGCCCTTAGAAGGTCCCCGAAGGAGCCTTCTTAGGGGGGAAAACCCGGGAAAAAGGGTTACCAGCTGGTCGCTGCAAGAGCGGCCGCTGGCCTGGCGAGAGTCACCTGAGCGGCTCTCACCAGCCTTCTGCTCCGTGCCGCGTCTTGGCGCCGAGCGAACTCTGGCACCGAAACTTGGCTGCACGGTCTCCCGAGGGAGAACGTACACTCGGGATCTCTCGCGAACGAGAGACCGAGCCGGAACCTGGCGTAGCGGCATCGCCGCTAGCACCAGGCGAGGAAGTACCAGAGCTAACCGATACTTCCTCTGGTCACCCCGTCATATCTTCTTCCTTAACGGGAAGGGGAGACGGGCCCCGGCTCCCCGAAGGAGCAGGGAGGACCAGCAGAAGGACCCCCGTCCCACCGGGGTTGGGCACGGGCCCTTAGAAGTTCCCGAAGGAGACTCTTAGGGGGGAAGGCAGCCTTCTTCTTCTTCGGCTTATGGGCCTTAGAAGTCGAAGGGAAGAGGCAGCAGCAGACGATGAAGATGAAGATGACAGCTTCCTCTTCTTCCTCTTCCTCGTCAGCTCACGCAGGACAGTCGTCAGGTCCTCCAATCCAGGCCGCAGCCGGGGCTATTTGCCGAAGCAACACGGCCCGACTGCACCTGTCCGGAAGGACCTGGGACTGGGAAGACACACGTGGCAGGACCAGCATGGACAGGCTCAGGAACCAGGAGCGACAGGAACAGCAACCAGCTCAGGAGCGGCAGGAACAGCGGCAGCGGTAGACCCAGAAGGGACAGCCAAGCAACAGCGGGAATCACATCAGCAGCGGGAATCACATCAGCGGCAGGTACGGCAGGCCCAGCGATCGCCTCGTAGAATCATCGGCAGCCAGCGGGAACCTGGGTACTGGCAACCGGTCCAGGGGCGAGCTGCTGGAACAGCGGAAGTCTGGGGCTGGCAACACGAAGAAAACAGGCGGCGGCGGCAACCACCCTCGGTACGGCGGCGGCCAGGCCCTAGTAGTGGCAGGACGGCGTCACCGACACAGCATGGGGAGTGTAGACCAGGAGGGGGGGTAGCAGCATAAGCGGCCCCGTATGGTAGTAGTGGAGACCGCCCCAGACCTCGCTAGACGCTGCAGCAGCCCGTGGTCCATACTTGTCCAAGGTCGTCTCCCACGGATGTAGCACCTGCGGTAGCATAGATAGATTAGTAAGAGGGGTTCACGCACGGGGGAAGACATGCCCCACCCCGACGCAAGGAAGACCCCAAATACAAAATACAATGAGGAAGCTGAGCGGGGGGCAGGAAGGAAGACGAAGAATCGGATACCAAGGGAGTCGCGGGAGAGCTTTCCGACGACTTCCTGGCAGACCTTCGCTTCCCCTACCCCCGCACAGCAGTGAAAAGTAATATGAAAATGAAACAGAAATACTGCCCTTGTTCGATTCACTTCATAGAACTTAAAGGGGAAAAGATCAATTCCCGGGTAAGAACGGAAACTTGATCCAAATAATATGATGCTATCATAAAATATATATGAAAATGAAACAGAATACTGCACTTGCGATTTCACTTTCACAGAAAATAATCGTAAGGATGAATTCCCGGGTAAGAGCTAAAATTGATCCAAATTAAATTTATGCAAATAAATAAATGAAAATGAAAAGGATACTGCATTGCAAATCCACTTTCATTGCATTTTATCATACAAAATAAAAGGCTCGTGCCGAGCGCAATCACGCTCTCGGTAACGAACGCACAGGGCAAAAATATAATGAAAAAAGTACTTACATTTTTCAATTACACACTTCGCCCAAAATACATGACTCGGAGCGAGCGCGCCCGCCCTCGGCACCGAGACATAATTCAAGGGTTCAATTCATGAAAAGAGAGGAAATCGCCGCATCTACGGCGATAGCTCCATGTTGGTTCATAATTAAGTAATGAAAATGAAAACAGTGTACTTACAGTTTCATTTTCAAGTCAAACAAACCATTAGTAGAAAACACAATATAAACAAAGCATACGACGATGAAGCAGGCAGAGAGCGATGACGAACACGTCCTTCACACCCGCGGCCGAAAGCAAAAGTGATTTGTTTACCTCCCAGTCGCGCGCCTGTCGGACAAGCAGTTAACTACCGTTCTCCCCTTGTTCGAAGCTTACGACCGTTCCAGCTGCCGCTAGCTACTTCCTATTGTTAAAGGACCGATGGTTTGTATTACGTATCGGAACAATGACAACTTTCACAATATGCCTCTCTCCTTCTCTTATATAAAAAGAATAATAAGTTTATTTGATCACTCCTTACAATTCTACCGCCAAGGCTTCATCACTTTCCCCCGAATTTCATCTGCCCTGATCTCCAAAACAAAGAAGTAATGATGGGATTTGCCAAGGTACCATCATCACCTACACAGCATGTTGCTGTTGTTCTCCTGATGACAAAATTATTAAATTCACCTCAAATAGGTTTTTCTCTGACTTCACTCCAACTGCTGAGATTAACGTAGCTTCTATTACTAAGCAAGTAAAACCAAATTCATTTAAAAATGACAATTTGTCGAAAATTGCATTTTTCCTAACTATACAAACCTGAGGTCCTTTAACAATAGGAAGTAGCTAGCGGCAGCTGGAACGGTCGTAAGCTTCGAACAAGGGGAGAACGGTAGTTAACTGCTTGTCCGACAGTCGCGCGCCGCGCGACTGGGAGGTAAACAATCACTTTGCTTTTGGCCCATGCAAAATACACAGAGTGAGGGGTGGCATGAGGAGGGACTATATGTAAGGACCTCAGGTTTTGTATAGTTAGGAAAAATGCAATTTTCGACAAATTGTCATTTGTTCCGATACGTAATACAAACCATCGGTCCTTTAAACAATAGGAAGACTCACTTCTTGGTGGGAGGAATCTGAGTCTTTTGATGAACAGACTGGTGTTCGTCCATCCCTGGAATGCTCCCCTGGTCGTAAGAGCGAGGGAGGGATCCAAAGCCTCTGTCCGATTGATCGGGGTGTGCACCCGCAGGATCAATGGTCAGACCTCTGGGCCGAGTACTGAGAGAGAGGCAAGCGTATCTCTTCGTACCAGCAAGCAAGAACTTGTTCCTGTTTGCAAGAGGCAACATAAAGTATGGGTTGTCTCAAGCTGGCATCCACTTCCTCCCCCTTGTTGGAGGAAGTGGTGGATATACGCTCCTATCCCTAGTGAAAGGGATAGGATGGGGCTCTGTTGAGTAGCTCACCTGCATCTTGTCCTTATCCAGCAGGGTGACGACCGTGTCCCTCTAACCACAGGTAGAGGGGAAGAAAAAGATGGAAGAGGAGCCAGTCACACTCTCATTCACTCATCCATTCTTATGGTCACACCAGGACTCGATGCTGTTCAGCCTGCGAGGGTCTGGGTTCGCTACACAACGTGTTGAGCAGCCACCAACCCGGGTCCCAAGGAAAAAGATCCAAGGACCTGTGGGCAATATCCCGAAGGTAGAAGGAAGGGCATGTCTCGGTTGACCAGACCCCTGCCTTCAGTACCTGCGCCACGGAGAAGTTCTTGCGGACAAGCAGCATCTCCTTCGCATCGAAGGCGTGAAGTCCATTAGGGAGGGGATTGTGAACGACTCGAACCAATCGTCAGGGACCCGAAGGGTTTTCTGAGTCTTCGCTACGAAGTTCGGTACGAAATCGAGCGTCACGGATCCCCATCCCCTGGATGCTTGACTTCACAGGAGAAGTCATGCAGTTCCTCAGAGGAAAAGAAGGAAATAGTCGCATGACCTCCCATCTCTCTACTTCGGTGATGTCCAGTACCCATACTGGTCTGTCGTTTGCCACGAAGTCTCTCGCATCCTCCTATCCCCATACAGCGAAGTTCTCGGTAGTGGATAGGACACCGACACTCCATGGTGGGTGTCAATGGTATGGGTACTGTGACAGCTATTAAAACTTGAAAACAAGTAATGATTGCTCTGTAAACAACCGAACTAAGTCAACAGCGTAGTTCGTAACTGACTCGGCCGCTCTGACAGCTGCCGACTGACTGCGTTCGGTAGGAGGCAAGTTGTCAAAGCATCGGAGCAAGTCACGTGACCTTCGCCTTTAAAGGGTTATGCCGAGAGACCAAACAAATCATGTATTTGTTTGTCACCAATGCCGGACAGCAAGGTGATGATTCTCTTAAGGCATGTGCCCAACAGGCGAAAGTCAATTGCCTTCTAGAGAGAGGTCCCTGAAGGTAAAACATCTCATGGTTGTTGAATCTCAGCTAAGGAGAAACAACACTATGTACCGTTGAAGACGAAGGTAGATATTGAATGCAACCTACGTCTTCACAGATGAATCGAGAGAAGGATTCTCAAGATTCATAAACCTGTGCTTACAAATGACTGAAAAACGCTAACCGCTATTTCATTGCTGTCCGGTGAGAAGTATTAGTTGCAATGAAAGCGGGGCGTTCTTCAGTAATGAAAACACAGGGGAAAGCCGCCTGAAGAACTGCTTCTCATGGGCTGAACATTTGGAAGTAGAGCTGTCAGGTCGGAGAGTAGGCGATGTCTTCTGACACATCTCGTAATTCGGTTGAACAATGAACAATTGTACACCTACGAATAAGAGATATTTTGAAGACAAACTCAGATGTCTGCAAAATCATTCGCATTATCGCAGTGCGATGCAGCGGGAGACTTGTACAGACTTCTGTTACCGGTGCGGGTAAAACAGAAAGATGAAAGTGTCCAAGAGATATCTCTGTTGAAAATTCTCGCAATGTGAAGGCGATGGAATCTAGCGTCACAGCAGTAGATGGTCCTTCATTATTGCGAGAATCCCCGTTAATCAGAGACCTAAGTCCATGATTGTTGGGCAGAGACGGTTCGGTAGTCAATCAAAGCAGGGCAGAGAGAGACATACATGACCGTGCATATCGGAGGCCCAGCTGATACTGAGCTGCTATCAGGCAGTTCAATACGCAGTAGTTGAGCCTGAGCTCTCGCTGACTCGTCATCCTGAGTTGCCAGGTAATCCATTATTCCACGAAGGAATGCGTTCGGCTAGAACTACCGAGCATAAAGATATGTTCGAGCAATTTATATTTAGGCGAAACAAATTTCGGTAAATATAAAAGTTGAAATGGTGTTGTCGTGACAAAACCATAAGTATATTATAAAAAATTGAAACTGAAAACTCCTGGGAGGTTGCAGGCAACCCCGAGTTGCAGTTCAATTAGAATACTTCTCTTATAAGTAGCAATCCGTAGATTAACTAGGATATGCGCCTACCCCTCGGACAATTCAACTGCTTAGTAGAATCATGTCGCGAGGTTAATATACGTAGTATATTTGTAGGATTCTGAACAACGATCTCCATCCTAAATTCTTTCCTTCAAGAAAACAAAATAAGGATTGGAGATCGACCACCTTCGATCTCTATCAAAGAGAGTGAAGGAGAAGTCTT
Organism: Macrobrachium nipponense; assembly: GCF_015104395.2. Lineage (NCBI taxonomy): Eukaryota > Metazoa > Arthropoda > Malacostraca > Decapoda > Palaemonidae > Macrobrachium > Macrobrachium nipponense. Next base: position 28,669,923 of record NC_061105.1, read on the forward strand.
CCTCGAAGGAAAGCTTCAATGGTGAACAGATACTAAGACGATAGTTCAAGCCAAACTGGATATTCCCGTCCGATCTTCTCTAGTCCAGGTTGGTCGCCTACTGTGAGATAGTTTCTTCAGCAGCAGTCTTCTTCCCAATGCTAGAAATTCCAGAATTCGAGCATAGGCGAGGTTCCCGATTATCGTGTATATCGGGGATTCTCGTCTCGCTCACTTTGGACCGTGGTCTCGCGTAAGTGTTTTGGAGATCGTAAAACTCGAACACTGAATGCGTTAGAAATTCCGTAGAATTCTAAGCAGTCTGCGAAACCCCCACCGAATTCGTCAAACGATATCGGCTGGTGGTCCTCTCGATTCCCGTAGAAATCGAGAATGGGGCATGATTCCTCCTCAACGACCGGGGCTTACATCAGGTAGGACACCCGAAGGTCCCCCCGGTAGCGCAGTCCCGAACGTGGGATCCTACAGAGAAATCTGTAGATCCCTCCCCTTTCCCTCGTAACCGTAAGGAGAGAGGAATGGGGGAGGAATTGGATACTCGCTCGCTTTCCCAGTGAACTAGCAGTTGGAGAAGAGTAGGAACAGCCATCGCCTTGCGGCGATGGCCTCTCAGAGTCGGGAAAACGTTATCGTCAGGAGAAAACGTTTTTCCCGCGGAGGGTTACGAACTCTCACTGTAGGTAAGGGTCTGCCGCCACTGTGAACGTTCGTCTGGTGGGGCTGATCGACACCCTGACAGGAGAGAGCCGATACCGTCCTCCGACTCATTCCAGTCCTCGTCGAGGTCGAAACCTCTCAGGAGGACCGAAGGATATTCAAATACGGTGTCCGAAGACACGTAGAAACGAAACCGCTGTCGCAGTAGAGGAGGTGGAAGTACCTTGATCGACCGGCCAGAACTGAGATGAGCCTTCTTGTCCGGAGACGAGAGACTGGTTCGAGACAGAATCGCAAGTTCCGATCGCGGCAGACCCACCGTCGGTTTGGGTTCCCTCTCGGGCTCCAAAACGACTCGAGCAGAGACTTGGGCTCTGCTGGTGGGAGCGGCAATCCTTCCGCAAGGTCATTGTCATTATGCTGACGAATCAGCTTAATGACTTCTGCAAATTCCTCTGTATCTCGGGAGTAACCGTGTCTTGTGGAGGTAGGACCGTCCAGTCCCTCCAACAAGAACAGATCCGAGATACTCCTCCTTCAGAAGGAGGAACAGCGGCAGACCCCTGACGGTCGCCTCCAGCTACTTGCGCGTATGTCCTGGTCGGTCCTAGAACCGTGCCTGGTCAATACGGCGTCATAGCGGGATCGCGAGCGGCGCACCTCTCGCGATCACTCATAGGTACCTCGCTCCTCCCGGTGTAGCCCGAGGAGGTTGAAGGTACAGGAGAGGCAGACCTGACGCTCCCCCTAGCTCGCTGGCAGGACCAGCGTGCTTGGAGGGCTGCTGCTGATCGTCCACCCGCAGTGGCGATCGAGCAGCAGGCCCTAGCCTTGCCGCTCGCCTGGGGCGAGAGGCTCGGCTGAGAACGTCGACGCTGATCTCTAGCGTCAGGGCGAGCTGTTGCTGGTTACCGTCTCCGCCCGGTCCCGATGGGAGCGGCGTCAGGTGACCTGCTAGGCTCGTTGTCGCGGTGAGACCGGCGAGCGTCCTCTCGGCGCGTCGAGCCGCTGGTACCAGCGTGGCTGGTACCGACGACCGCGGGGACCCTTCCTCGCCTCAACCCGTGGCTGGTCAGCGACCGTCACGTCAACCCGAGCAGCCAGCTGGTCGCTGCGAGAGCGTACCACTGGCCTAGCGAGAGTCGTCTGCACGACACTCGCCAGTCTTCTGCTCCGCGCTTTGGTCTTGGCGGCGAGCGAGCTCGAGTGTCAAGACTTTGGCTGGACGGTCTCCCGCGGGAGACCGTCCACTCGGTACTTCTCGCTAACGAGAAGCCGAGGCGGATCCTGGTTTAGCGGCAGAACCGCTAGAACCAGGCGAGGAAGTGCCAGCCGAAGCTGGTACTCCTCTGGTCCCCGTCTTCTTCTCCTTGGTAGAAGAAAAGACGGGCCCTGTTCCCGAGGGAGCAGGAGGACCAGCAGAAGAGCTCCCCGAATCGCCGGAGCGAGACGGGCCCTTAGAAGGTCCCGAAGGAGCCTTCTTAGGGGGGAAAACCCGGGTTACCAGCTGGTCGCTGCAAGGGCGGCCGCTGGCCTGGCAAGAGTCACCTGAGCGTCTCTCACCAGCCTTCTGCTCCGTGCCGCGTCTTGGCTCCGAGCGAACTCTGGCGCCGAAACTTGGCTGCACGGTCTCCCGAGGGAAGAACGTACACTCGGGATCTCTCGCGAACGAGAGACCGAGCCGGAACCTGGCGTAGCGGCATCGCCGCTAGCACCAAGGCGAGGAAGTACCAGAGCTAACCGATACGCCTCTGGGCCCCGTCTATCTCTTCCTTACGGAAGGGGAGACGGGCCCCGCTCCCGAAGGAGCAGGAGGACCAGCAGAAGGACCCCCCGTCCCACCGGGGTGGGACGGGCCCATAGAAGTTCCCGAAGGAGACTTCTTAGGGGGGAAGGCAGCCTTCTCCTTCTTCGGCTTATGGGCCTTAGAAGTCGAAGGGGAAGAGGCAGCAGCAGACGATGAAGACGAAGATGACAGCTTCCTCTTCTCCTCTTCCTCGTCAGCTCACGCAGGGACAGTAGTCAGGTCCTCCATCCAGGCCGGAGCCGGGGCTATTGCCGAAGCAACACGGCCCGACTGCACCTGTCCGAAGGACTGGGACTGGGAAGACACACCGTGGGCAGGACCAGCATGGACAGGCACAGGAACCAGGAGCGACAGGAACAGCAACCAGCTCAGGAGCGGCAGAACAGCGGCAGCGGTAGACCCAGAAGGGGACAGCCAAGCCAACACGGGAATCACATCAGCGGGCAGGTACGGCAGGCCCAGCGATCGCCTCGTAGAATCATCGGCAGCCAGCGGAACCTTGGGTCCTGGCTGTGGCCGGTCCAGGGGCGAGCTGCTGGAACAGCGGAAGTCTGGGGCAGGCAACACGAAGAAAACAGGCGGCGGCGGCAACCCCACTCGGTACGGCTGCGGCCCTAGTAGCGGCAGACGGCGTTCATCGACACAGCATGGGGAGTGTAGACCAGGAGGGGGGGGGAGCAGCATAAGCGGCCGTGGTAGTAGTGGAGACCGCCCCAGACCTCCGCCTAGACGCTGCAGCAGCCCGTGGATGCTAGGCACGCCCTGCCGCCCTCCGCGGTTGGTCCATACCTGCCTCCAAGGTCGTCTCCCACGGATGTAGCACCTGCGGTAACATAGATAGATTAGTAAGAGGGGTTATCCCTCACGCACGGGGGGAAGACATGCCCCACCCCGAACGCAAGAAGACCCCAAATACAAAATAACAACGAAGAAGCTGAGCGGGGGGCAGGAAGGAAGACGAAGAATCGGATACCAAGGGAGTCGCGGGAGAGCTTCCGACGACTTCCTGGCAGACCTTCGCTTCCCCTACCCCCGCGCAGCAGTGAAAAGTAATATGAAAATGAAACAGAATACTGCCCTTGCGATTCACTTCATAGAACTTAAAGGGGAAAAGATCAATTCCCGGGTAAGAACGGAAACTTGATCCAATAATATGATGCTATCATAAAAAAAAAAATATATGAAATGAAACAGAATACTGCACTTGCGATTTCATTTTCACATAAAAAAATCGTAAGGATCAATTCCCGGGTAAGAACGAAAATTGATCCAAATTAAATTTCATGCAAATAAATAAATGAAAAATGAAAAGAATATAAGATACAGACCTGAATACTGTGATAAAAAAAGCAGCTACTGACATTCATTACATAACAAGTGAAGGCAGCTCACTCTGATGGGATATCTAGGATCTTTCATTAGTGAATCACACCTCCCAGATAACATTTGAGTAAAATTAGAGGGTTTAAGATTTAAACATATATTACTACGTGTATACGTGAAATTTGCTGACAACACATACAGAGACATATACAGTGTTTAGATATTTAACTGATTACCTATTGTAAAAAAATCCTTGCTTCATTTTTTATATTAATTAAACATTATAATACAGTACATAAGATGCCACTAAAGATGCTTTTTAAACATATCTAACTTCAGGTACATGCAATACCTAATGGTCACAGCAGATTTCACATGCAACATTGGCAACAAAACCAACTACCTCACCTCCTTTTTTTCAGCCAACAACCGTGAACTGAAGTTTTTGTCTATAATGTACAGATGGGGGCACAGGGCACTCATTTTCCCAATCAGCCATGAACTCTATTTACAGTTCTGTATCTCAACCTATGGGAAAACAGTTCCATGAAACAAAGAATTGAGTCCACATCTCATATTAACTCTAACATTAAAATTATTGATGCTACTCATACATTTACAAATATGACAAATTTTTTATCTGTTTGTATTTTTCATAACTAACAAACCTTCGGTCTTAACAATAGGATATTTTCCCAGCGCTACCTGGTAACTGGTTAAAAACAAAGATTGCAAGCAAGGAATCTGCGAGATCTGGCAACTCCTACGCGTACGAGGTGATAGCTGGTCAGAGACCACACACCACCCCGTGACACGTCCAGTCTAAGAAAAAATAATAAATGAAAATCACACAAAAAGGCTCAGAAGCGTAACCTATCTTAAAATTTCCTGTCTTAGGGCCCTTTCACACTATGCGATTTTTGTCGGACCAAGATACGATTGGAGTGCCAGATCTGCTCTCAGCTTGTAGTGGTGACTAGATGGACAGGTGGAGAAAATTATTGTCTTTATTTATTACATTTGAGAAAAAAGAAGAGAAAACCTAGAATTCACTGGGTACACCCTTTGAATACACAAAGGCACTTGTATGGCGTATTTGCCACAATTTTCGAGGAGCTGGAGAGGAATGATGATAAATTTTTCAATTACTTCAGAATGTCTAAAACAACCTTTGAGGAATTCTTGTCACGTCTACATGACCAGTTGCTAAAAGAAATATGACATTCAGAGATGATATTTCGCCAGCACAACAACTGGCAGTTACCATCAAGTGAGAGGAAATAATATGGACCTTTCCTTGTAAATTTTCTTTTCCATTTAGAAATTAAAAAGGAGAGATGAAAACAACTAGTGTTAGCTGAAACATCTCTATTTATCGAAAGTATAAACTGATATATACATACAAAAACTAAAATCTTTTACTTTGATATAAAAAATCCATATCTCTCTCTGTTTCATTAAGTAATGTAAATAAAACGTAAGTGTTAACTATAAAAATTTTCTCAAAAAATCATATATATCGAAATCAAAAGCTTTAAGTCCTCTTTTATATCAATCTGCCGGATAACCTTCTAATAATTTCAGTATCAAAACGTATATGTAACCTTAATGAAAAAAAAACAGCAAATCATTTAGTAAATCATTTCTCAGTAGTTTATACTTAAGCTATCCATACCTGTAGTTCTTTCTTATTTACGAATAACACTATTGTTATTATTATATTGTATGGTGTTTTTTCGTTGCATGGAACTAGTGGTTATTCAGCAACGGGAATAACACTATTTATATCCCTCAAATGTTTTCAATACCCAATGCACTTGATCACCAGAAGCAGTGAAAGTCTACTGCTGTCGCACGTATCTGCAGGAAAAAATCGCATAGTGTGAAGACACGTATTGAAGGCAATGGCCAACTGCAATCGCGTCTGGATGCAGCACCGGACATGGCCAGTGGGGCCTGTCGGCTGTAATGCGATGCCGGACCGGCAAATTTGCTGGACCGACACAGTGTGAAAAGGTACACTAGAAATAATAGTCGACTGCTAGTCGCATGTAGGTCCGACATCGTGTCGCATTTACGTACGACATAGTGTGAAAGGGCCCTTAGGCAATAAAAGAAAGAGTAAGGGCTATATTTGGCACATATTTTCAAAATCAATGAATAGTTCTTTTAACAATTTTAATACAACTTACTAATCGTACTACGTATGAGATAATGGGAAATATGAAAGAAATATCTTTCTCGAGGGTCAAACACAACAGCACTCTGTTGAAAAACATTAAGAACTCACTAAAATACAGCACAGTACGCTATACAGCCAGTCACTGGTAAGGAGGGGGGGGGGGGGGGGGGGGGGGGGGGGGGTCCCGTTCTTGAGAGGTGTCATAAGCCAAAAATCATAACCCGGAACATCATTGAAAATCATGAAAATCCAAAGAAAACCTTACTTTTCATGCTAGGGTGTCCAGTATTAACCCTTTACTGCCGATTGGACGTATTTTACGTCGACATTTTTTGTCTCTCGTGTGCCGACTGGACGTAGTTTACGTCGACTTACAAAAGTTTTTTTTTAAATTTGCAGAAAAATACTTATAGGCCTACCAGCCTAAAACTTTTGAATCACGCGCCTTGGGGGATGCTGGGAGTTCACGGATCAAGGTGTTGTTTTGTTTACAATGGTTACGCGGATGCGCAACGCGAAATTTTTCTTCTTGCCGCACTAAAAGTATCTGTGACACATCTCGGAAATTATTTCGTCACTTTGACATAATTTTTGTACCATTGTAAATTAGCCGTTACATGAAGTATTATATATGAAAATGTGCGCATTTTTATGTAGAATACAACAAAAAAATACTCATGATTGTAGCTTTTATCAATTTTGAGATATTTTCATATAAATAACGATAATTGCCAAAATTTCAACCTTCGGTCAACTTTGACTCTACCGAAATGGTTGAAAAACGCAATTGTAAGCTAAAACTCTTATATTTTAGTAATATTCAATCATTTACCTTCATTTTGCAACTAATTGGAAGTCTCTAGCACAATATTTCGATTTATGGTAAATTTATGAAAAAACTTTTTCCTTACGTCCGCGCGGTAATCTTCCGAAAAAAATCATACATGCGATTGTGGTAATGTTTGCACCGTTTTAAAATTAGCCGTTACTTAAAGTTTTATATATGCAAATGTGCGCAATTTCATGCACAATACAACTAAAAACAACCCATGGTTGTAGCTTTTATCAGTTTTGAGATATTTTCATATAATAACGATAATTGCCAAAATTTCAACCTTCGTCAACTTTGACTCTACAAAATGGTTGAAAAACACCATTGTAAGCTAAAACGCTTATATTCTAGTAATATTCAAGCATTTACCTTCATTTTGCAACAAATTGGAAGTCTCTAGCACAATATTTCGATTTATGGTGAATTTATGAAAAAAATAACATTTTCTTTACGTCCACACGGTAACTCTTCCGAAAAAATCATACATGCGATTGCGGTAATGTTTGCACCATTTTAAATTAGCCGTTACATAAAGAATAGAAAAAAAACCACGTTCGGTCAACTTTGACTCTACCGAAATGGTCGAAAAACGCAATTGTAAGCTAAAACTCTTACAGTCTAGTAATATTCAGTCATTTATCTTCATCTTGAAACAAATTCGAAGTCTCTAGCAAAGTATTTAGATTTATGGTGAATTTTGAAAAAAATCTTTCCTTCCCTCCGCGTGCGGATTCTCCGCCACAAATCTCCGAAATACGTACGTCCCATTCTCGGAATATTTGCTCCGTTTCATATTAGGCATTTCATAGAGTTTTATATATGAAAATGTGCGCAATTTCATGTAGAATAAAACGAAAAATATTTGAAGGTTGTAGCTTTTCTTATTTCCGAAATAATTGCATATAAAAAATATATATATAAAAAAATTCGACATTTGGTCAACTTTAACTCGTCAGATATGGTCAAAAACTGCAATTGTAAGCTAATACTCTTACAGTATAGTAAGGGTTAAAAACTATGTAAACTGCATTTGTATTGCATTTTTCATAAAAAAAGAAACTTCAAATTTTTATTATTTTGCCTTTTTGGAGTTATATTTCTTCTGTCAGATCAGTGGCGTAAGTGTCGTAACCCTGGAACATGTATCGCAAACCTTGAAATAATTTCTGATGAATATAATTGAAAATCGCCTTAACCTCGGAACATCGTAAGCTGAAACGTCGTAAGCCAGGGACTGCCTGTATATCAATAACAGTTAAAATAATGATACATTATTATAAGAATACTAAGACTGAACAACAGGACAGATTTTTTTTACACATTAAACAAAACAATGCAGCAAGTTAAAAACACTAAACTTCACTGAAATACAAAGGAAAGTCCATAACTTGCAATCTTTTCATTTCTTCTATATGTACTGACGGCAATGCTTTGTGTTTGCTCATGTGGAGGGATGTTCTCTACATAATGACTAAGGTAAATGGCATTTTTAGAGAGTAAACATGGTCACTGAGTCCTCTGTTTGCATGTCTAAAGAGTGACGAAATCATCAATAACAGGCTTAGCTTTCATAAAGCCTATGCAACAAGATAGGACCATATACAGATCACAAACATCAAAAATGCATCCAAAAACAGAAGCATCTACGGAGGTGGAAAGTTCAGATGAACTCTCACTAGGAAGTTCCTATCATTCAGCCTCCTGGCTGGATACTCTCTGACTTCCTACTGAGGAATACAGAATGACAAGGACCTTCACCAAAGCTTTACCAATGCAGTTTAATCTGCAAATAAAGGTAATGCTGGTGGAGGCACCCATGAGGCACTGTCAATTTACTGCTATATTATCCATAACATACCGAAAAACCACATTGCAAGATTTGAAAATAAAAAAGATATTATAATAGGTCTCACAACCAAAACATATAGTTCCATGGCCACAGACAGCAGAAACATTAAGTTTTGACTCAACTACAGCCAATGAAAAGTGAGGATTGACAGTTGGGTGGGTGGGCAGTACCATCAACCATTATCTACCTACTGCTAAACTTAACAAACTCAAACAACTGAACCACTTGTGCAGAAGACGAAATTATATAAATGATGGTTTTTATTCTCATAAAAATCACAATTTGTCATAAATTGTATTTTTCCTAACTATACAAACATGATATCCTTTACATATGGAATATACTTACAGCGCAGCTGGGACCGGTCGTTAGCTTTCAAACAAGGTGATTCGGTAGTTAACTGCTTGTCCGATGGTCGGGAGTCCCGCCCGACTGGAGGGTAACCATCCACTTTGCTTTAGGCCCAGGAACAGAGTGAGGGGTGGCATGAGGTGGGACTATGTGTAAAGGACCTCAGGTTTGTATAGTTAGGAAAAATGGAATTTTTATTATAAAATTAATATTAATAATACTTACCTGTATAATTTATCTAGCCCTAAATCCCCAAAAACCGCACCAAAATTTACCACATTGGCAACCCTGTCACCTCCTATTCTGTCTGCCAGTTGGCAACACTACCAGTGACAGTTACAAAACCTTCCCTTGAAAATCAGTTGCGTAGGCAGATCGTGGGGTAGGATGGGTGGGACTAGATAAATTATACAGGTAAGTATTATTAATATGATATTGTTATGATACAATAAAGTTTTGTACATACTTACCTGGCAGATATATACTTAGCTATAGACTCCGTCGTCCTGACAGAAATTGGAATTTCGCGGCACACGCTACAGGTAGGTCAGGTGATCTACCGCCCTGCCGCTGGGTGGCAGGAATAAGAACCATTCCCGTTTTCTAATCAGATTTTCTTTTCCACCTGTCTCCTGAGGGGAGGCTGGGTGGGCCATTTACTTGTATATATCTGCCAGGTAAGTATGTACAAAACTTTATTGTATCATAACAATATCATTTTTGTACATTCAACTTCCCTGTCAGATATATACTTAGCTGATTGACACCATTGGTGGTGGGTAAGAGACAGCGATTTCCTGAATAGACAGGTAAACAACATATGTTGTAGGTAATAAATAAAACCTTGGTTCCTACTTGTTTAGGCGGAAGACTTCATGGCTACTGGCTAGGAGTCTGCTTCGCCTCAAGAGCCTCAGCGAGGATGTGACCTATGGCTAAGAGTTATTTATCTAGCCAAAAAGAAATGTCAGGAAAACATAAACTAAACTTTTATGAATAGGACTTACCTGGCAGTTATATATATATAGCTATAGTCTCTATCGGTCTGGCAGATTTTTCAAAACTCGCGGCAACCGCCGAGTGGTAGGTGTTCAGTTAGGTGGTTAACAACCCTTACAGGGTGGTAATTGGAATCACTCCCATTTTCTATTCCTCAGATCATCTCTGCCGGTTGGACTGACAACATCGTTGCTAGTCCGCCGTCGGGTTTTTCGCTCGCTTCCCTGTGTCGCTGTTTTTTCTGCTGATAATTGGTGATGTATTCTGTGGATTGGCAATCGCTTTTGTGGCTTGTTTTTTTGGATTATCCTTTTGATTGTTCTTTGATTTACGATGTCTCAGAAACAGTTTCGAGTGTGTGCAATTGAGGAGTGTAAGGTGAGATTGCCGAAAGCTTCGGTTGATCCTCACACTGTTTGTTTGGGGTGTAGGGGATTTGAATGTGCTTTAGATAAAAGATGTAAGGAATGCGAGGTTTTGGATGAAGAACAATGGTGGAAATGAAACGCTATGTGCGTAGATTGGAGTTAGATAAAGTAAGGAGGGCTTCTAAATCTAAATCTAGGTTTGGGAGTGATGCTAGTGTAGACCTTTCTAATCCCTCGACCCCTGTAGTAGTAGAACCTGCTCCTGAGGTAATTATGAAAATAAAGCTATAAAAAAGGGATTTTGACGAAGGAAAAATCTATTTCTGGGCAACGACCTGTGTCGCCCTGTGAAATGGTTCCTTTGATACTATTTCTGAGGAATAAATATTGCTATTCATCCTAGAGAAAAAAGAAACAATATAATGCCAAGATAAATGGCTCGCTCACTTCTTATAGAGTGTCGGTATAGTAATGGCGAGTGGAATCATACCAGAGGTCCCTTGCCATTTAGCTTCTTCCTTCGACAAAAACCCCGAACTAACGGAGGAGCCGTGCTACAGTCTCCCGGTCTACTACTACCGTGAGCGCCTCCGACGCCTGAGACGTCAATCCTGAAGATAGCTTGGGGTAAGCTGGGTGAGGATAATCTAACTACAGGGTGGGGTTTCACAGGGCGACACAGGTCGTTGCCCAGAAATAGATTTTTCCTTCGTCAAAATCCCTTTTCTGGGCTTGACCTGTCGGCCTGTGAAATAGTACCAGAGAATGCTAAACACCAAGCTTGAGGAACAGTACAGATAAATTAAGAAGGTAAAGTTAAACACTTGTAAGGTTAATAGTATAATAATCAACTAAAATTACAGTCTTACCCTAAGGGAAGTATAAGCCCTAAAACACGGGTTATAACTTAAAATAGTTAGCCTAACAACAAACAATAACAATACAGGTTAGGCAAAGACAGGATAAGTTGATATATACAAAAGAATGGAACTGAATCCAATTAGAATGATGAACAAAAGCAAACTCAAGGTAACCCAATACATGGAGGCGACTAAACTAAGTAAGGGTGCAATGGGGCAGGTAGAAGGGAAGGCTACAAAGAAAGTTATAGTAAAAATTTAAGAATCAGGAGAACTGTGTTTCCAGCTGCCACTGCTGGAAATTTGAGGGCTTTCTAAGGGTTTTAGGTAGTGCCGTTTGAAAACTGTCGGAGATTTCCAGCCTGTATACTTCTTAAGATCGTCAAAATTCATGTGTTGGAAATAATTAAAAGATGTGGCCACCGCCCTAACATCGTGGGCCCGAGGAAAGGACTCTGGATTGGCCTGTTTAATGAAGCATAAAATTTGTTGCCTGATCCCTTTTAGGGATAATGTACCACCTTCCTCTAATGAACAATGGGCCTGAAGATTTCAGAGTTGTTCTACTTAGGGTAAGCTCTTAATGAGTTGACAGGACAAAGGGAAATGTCTTGAGGTAGTGTAGGATTTTCCACGAGGACCATCTGTCCTGTGGGTCTTCATTTTTGGCTAGAAAATGGCGATCTGGGATAAGAGGACTTCCCCTGAGGGGAGGAACTCAATGTGGCCTGGTTCCCTTGATAAAGCTGACAGTTCTGATATTCTAGCTCCGGAGGCTAAACTTAATAAGAATAGGGTTTTCCTCAGGAGGGATATATAATTGCAAGAGTCATTGTTAATGTCCGAGGCCAGTTTGAGTACATCATTTAGGAACCAAGAGACTGATTTAGGTCTCGTTGATGGTCTTAATCTAGCACAAGCTTTTGGTATGGACGTAAAGTACGAATCCGTAAGGTCTATGCTAAAACCAAATTGGAAGATCTTTTTAAGAGCTGATTTGGTCGTAGTGATAGTGCTTGCTGCTAAGCCTTTCTCAAACAATGATCTGAAGAAAGTTATGGCTAGGTTCGTTGTCATGACTTGAGAATTTGACAACTTAAGGAACTCTGCTAGTTTCTTGACAGATGAATCATATTGCCGGAGAGTAGATCTCTTTTATCTGATTCCAAGAATGAGATATTCTGGGGATCAATTTCTGCATTCCTCATGGCTGCGAATTTCAGAAAATCCATAAAATGACAATTTGTCCAAAATTGCATTTTTCCTAACTATACAAACCTGAGGTCCTTTTACAATAGGAAGGTACTAGCGGCAGCTGGATAGGTCGTAAGCTTTCGAACAAGGGGTTCGGTAGTTAACTGCTTGTCCGACAGGCGCGCGACGCGCGCGACTGGGAGTAAACAAATCACTTTTGCTTTTGGCCCAAGCAAAAACTGCAGAGTGAGGGTGGCATGAGGTGGGGCTATGTGTAAAAGGACCTCAGGTTTGTATAGTTAGGAAAAATGCAATTTTGGACAAATTGTCATTTGTTCCGAACGGCTATAACAAACCTTCGGTCCTTTTACAATAGGAAGGACTCACTTCTTGGTGGGAGGAATCTGAGTCTTTTGTGAACAGACTGGTGTTCGCCCAACCTTGGAAGCCTCCCTGGTCGTAAGAGCGAGGGAGGGATCCAAGCCTCTGTCCGATTGATCGGGGTGTGCACGCAGATCAATGGTCAGACCTCTGGACCGAGTACTAAGAGAGAGGCAAGCTATCTCTTCGTACCAGCAATGTAAGAACTTGTTCCTGTACAGGAGCAAATATAAAGTCATGGGTTTGACTCTTGTAGGCATCCACTTCCCCCCCCTTGTAGGAGGAAGTGGTGGATATTCTGCTCCTATCCCTAGTGAAAGGGATAGGATGGGGCTCTGTCATATAGCTCACCTGCATCTCGTCCTCATCCAGCGTAGTGACGACCGTGGCCCTCTGCCCACAGGTAGAGGAGGAGGAAAAAGACGGGAAGAGGGAGCCAGTCACTCACTCATTCACACATCATCCACACAGTCACACCAGGACTCGATGCTGTTTCAGCCTGCAAGGGTCTGGGTTAGCTACACAACTTGTTGAGCAGCCACCAAGGGTCCCAAGGAAAGGTATCCAAGGACCTGTGGGCAATATCCCGAAGGTAGAAGGACGTAAAGGTAGTCTGGTTAGACCAGAACCCCTGCCTTCAGGACCTGCGCCACGGAGAAGTTCTTACGAAACGCCAACGAGGGGCCAATACTTCTGACTTCGTGAGCTCTCGGACGGGACGTACGGATGTCGTCACTACCATCAGCCTCATACGCCCTCCTGATGACCTCACGCAGCCAGAATGAAAGAGTGTTCTTGGATACTTCTTTCTTGGTTACCCCGGTGCTAACGAAGAGGCGTCGACACTCAGGCCTGAGGTGTCGAGTTTCTTCAGATAGCGCCGTAGCGTCCCTCACAGGACAAGCAGCATCTCATCCGCATCATTATCGGTGAAGTCCATTAGGGAGGGAATCGTGAATGACTCGAACCTGTCGTCAAGGATCGACGTTTCTGAGTCTTCGCAACGAACGTTTCGGGACGAAATCGAGCATCACAGATCCCCAAACCCCCATCCCCTGGAATGTCGTACATTCATAGAAAGACCATGAAGTTCCCCTACTCTCTTCGCCGATGCCAGGGCCAGCAAGAAGAGGGTCTTGAGGGTCAGATCCCTGTCTGACGACTCTCGGAGTGGCTCGAACGGCGTTCGAGTCAAACTCCTAAGGACGAGAGTCACAATCCCACGCAGGGGGCCTGAGTTCCCTGGGTGGGCAAGACCTTTCGAAGCTCCTCATAAGCAAGGAGATCTCGAACGAGTTCGAGATGTCCAATCCCCTCAGTTTCAGGACAAGCGCCAAGGCGGCTCTGTATCCTTTGACTGTGGGGACTGAGAGGAGCTTCTCTCGGCGAAGAAAAACGAGGAAATCCGCTACCTGCTGAAGAGTGGCTCTGAGAGGAGATAGACCCCGTCTACGACACCAACCACAGAAGACGGCCCACTTCCCCTGGTACACAGCTGCAGAGGACTGACGGACGTTCCAGCCATCTCTGCTGCTGCGCTACGAGAAAAGCCTCTCGTTCGCAAGAGATGGGTGGATCAGCCAGCCGTGAAGACATAGGGAACTGGACTGCTCGGTGGTACCGCTCGACTGTGGGCTGGGCGAGAAGGTTTTGTGCCCAAGGGGGAATCTCTCTCGGTTCTCCTGCGAGAAGAGCCAGCAGGTCCGGATACCAAATGGAGGTTCCTGTTGTGCCGGATGGCGAACAGATCCACGACTGGTCGCCCCCACAGGTCGAAGAGCCTTTCCGCCACGTCCTGGTGTAGAGACCATTCGGTCCCTATCACCTGATCCCGACGGCTGAGCGTGTCTGCTACTACATTCCTCTTCCCTGGAAATGTAGCGTGCCGACAGCTCTATTGAGTGTGCCTCGGCCCACTCGTGCACCTGCCGAGTCAAACTGGTACAACGGGAGAGACACAGGCTAGGCCCCCCTGTTTGTTGACGTAGGCCACTACCGTGGTGTTGTCGCACATCAACACCACTGAGTGTCCCATCAAGCAGTCCTGGAACTCTTGGAGAGCGAGGAACGCTGCCTTGAGTTCCAGTACATTGATGTGAAGGTGCTTGTCGTTCTCGTCCCACACTCCTGAATCAGCAACTCCTCCAGGTGTGCGCCCCATCCCTCGGTCGATGCGTCTGAGAACAGCTGCATGTCTCCGGGGGGGGAGTGCGCAGGAGAGAGGCACTCCTCTTAAGAGGTTCCTGTCGTCCAGCCACCAGGCTAGGTCCTGCCTCACCTCCGGTGTCAGTGACAACTGGGAAAGCTTGGGGGATCCGTCGACCTGTGACCAAACTCTCCAGTCTCCACGAAGAGACCGCAGGTGAAGACGCCCGTGAGGGACTAACTTCTCGAGTGACGACAGGTGTCCGATCACGACTTGCCATCGCTGAGCTACCTGTTCCTGCTGAGACAGGAACTGGTTGGCTGCCTCCCTGAATCTGCTGATCCGCGAGTCCTGCGGGGAAGACTCGCCCTGCTACCGTGTCGATCAGCATACCCAGGTACTTCATCCTCTGCTGGGCTCGAGATCGGACTTTTCGAAGTTCACAACGATCCCAGATCGCGATAGAACTCGAGCAGTCGATCCCTGTCCTGTAGCAACTGCGAGCGGGAGCTCGCCAGGACTAACCAATCGTCGAGATACCTCATCATAGACGTAATCCCTTGCGAATGGGCCCAAGCAGACACCAGAGTGAACACTCGCGTGAACACCTGTGGGGCGGTTGAGAGACCGAAGCAAAGTGCCCTGAACTGGTACACCGTCCCGTCGAGGATGAAGCGGAGGTACTTTCTGGAGGACTGATGAATGGGTATTTGGAAATACGCATCCTTCAAGTCCACTGAAAGCATGAAATCGTTCTCCCTGATGGAGTCGAGCACTGAGCGTGCCGTCTCCATCGTGAACCGGGTCTGGCGAACAAACCGGTTCAGAGGAGAGAGATCTATCACCGGGCGCCCAGCCTCCCGTAGACTTTTCCATCAGGAAGAGTCGACTGTAAAAAGCCGGTGACTGATCCGTGACGATTTCTACAGCTCTCTTGCTCACATGGTCTTGATCTCCTGTCTCAATGCTACGTCCTTCGATGATCCTGGAACGTACGACTGCTGTTGGACCGGGTTGGAGGTGAGGGGTGGCCGAGATTCGAAGGGTAATAGATATCCCTCCCGAAGGACATCTACAATCCAGGTCTCGGCGCCGTAGCGCTGCCAAGTTGCCCAATGGCTGGCCAGGACCCCCCCACTTCCGGCAGCAGGTGAGGGGGAACGCCGTCCCTAGCGTTTCCCCCCTTTCTTCGACTTCTTCCCAGAGCCTCCACGGGAGGAGGAGGGCTGGGAGGAGGGCTGGTTACGGCTCCCCATTGGTAGAAGTCGAAGAAGACAGAGTCTTTCCCCGGGGCTTCGACGCAGCTACCGTCTTAGCCACCGAGGAAGCGCTAGCCGAGCTCTTAGACTTGGCCGCAGTCCGAGGCTGCCCAAGAAGCCTTCGAGACTGCCTGGTGAACCAGACGGTCACTGTCGTCAGTGCGCCGTCTGTCCACCGCAGCGTCCACCATCTCTCCTGGGAAGAGAGACGTGGAACTCCGTAAAGGTCCGTTGCGAAGTCCCAACGCCGCTTCACGCCCGGCCGCCCTGGAAACCCGAGTAAGGACAGTGTCCCTTCGTCGGAGAACCAGGTTGGCCCACAGGTTCACCGTCTGGTGGGCAAGGAAGGAGATGGCTCTTCCTCCAGACTGGCAAAGTCTCCTAAAGGCCGAGTCATCTTCGGGAGAAATTCCCCCGGAGTTGGCTGCGACCTTAGATACTGTGAGGGACCACAGATCTAGCCAGGAGACGGCCTGGAAAGCTGCCATGGCGGTAGATTCCAGGCCGAGTGCCTCTTGCTGCGAGAACCATAGGTTCTCGGACAGGAGCTGCTGCAGAGACACACCCGGAGTCAGCCTGGCTAACTCCGGGTTCACCTGTTTGGGCGGCATCGGGTCTTCAGATGGCACGTAAAAACGCCGCTGTCGCAGCAGAGGAGGTGGAAGCAGCTTGCTCGACCTGCCAGACTTGAGCGAACGTCTTGTCCGGAGACAAGCGATTCAACCTGGTCCAGCACTGAGTCTGCAAGCTCGGAACGCGGCAAACCCCCCACCGTCGGTCTGGGTTCCCTCTTCGGGCCCCAGAAACGACTCGAGCCGGGACGTGGGCTCGGATGGTGGGAGCGGCGATCCTTCCGCGAGGTCGTTGTGCTGACGAATCAGCGCAATAACCTCGGCAAAGTTCCTCTGGATCTCAGGAGTGACTGCGTCCTGCGGAGTCGGACCATCCAGTCCCTCGAACAGGAGCATCTCCCGAGACCCTCCTCCCTCGAGGGGAGGAACAGCGACAGACCCCTCTCGGTCTCCTCCAACCACTTGTGCGTACGACCCCCTGGCTGGTCCGAGAACCGTGCCTGGTACGACGACGACGTGGTGGGATCCTGAGGGCGCACCCCTCACGATCACTCCTCAATACCTCGCCCCTCCCGTTGTAACCCGAGGAGGTTGAAGGTATGGGAGAGGCAGACCTGACGCTCCCTCCTCGCTCGCTGGCAGAACCATGGGCTTGGAAGACTGCAGGCGATCGTCAACCCGCGGTGGCGATCGAGCTGCAGACCTGGTCGAGCCGTCTCGCTGTGGAGAAAGGTGGACCGAGAACAGCGGCCCCGGTCTCGTGTGTCAGAGGAGCTGGTGCTGGTCGCCGTACCGATCGCTCTCTGTGAGAGTGACGTCAGGCGACCGGCGAGCTCCACTGTCACGGTGAGACCGGTGCGTATCCTCACGGCGCGTCAGTTCGCTGGTTACAGCCGTGGCTGGTGGCCGGCGAACGGGGGGACCTCTTCCCAGCCTCAGCCAGTGGCCGGTCATGGACCGTCACGTCCGCTCCGGGTAGCCAGCTGCTCGCCGCGAGAGCTGTCTGGTGAGAGTCGTGTGAGCGGCTGTCACCAGTCTTCCTCTCCGTGCCGTGAACCTGACGCTGAGCGGACTCAGAGGTCTTGGTTCCTGGCTGCACGGTCGCTGTTAGGCGACCGTACACTCGGTACCTCTCGCGAACGAGAGGCGGAGACGGATCCTGCTGCCGTGGCCGAACCACTAACAGCAGGTGAGGAAGTGCCGGTGTTAGCCGGCATCCTCTGGTCCCCGTAGTCTTCTTCCTTGCGGAAGAAGAGACGGTGGGTCCTGCCCCCGAAGGAGCAGGGTGACCAGCGGAAGAACCCCCCGTCTCACCAGAGAGACGGGCCCTTAGAAGTTCCCGAAGGAGACTTCTTGGGGGGGGGGGGAGGCGACCTTCTTCTTCTTCGGCGGGGGAGCCTTAGAAGAAGAAGGGGAAGAGGCGGCAGACGACGACGACGACGAAGACGATGAAGACGGACGACGACACCTCCTCCTCTTCTTCTTCTTCTTCGTCAACCTCCTCAGGACCGACGTCAGATCTGTCATCCAGAGCGGAGCCGGGGCTGCTGTTGCCGAAGCAACAGGGCCGGACGCACCTGTCCGAACAGATCAGCATCGGGAGCAGCGGGCGCCAGGAACAGGAACAAACGTCAGCAGGTGCAGGCATCACAGGAACAGCAGTAGAGACGGCAGGAGCAGGTACAGGAAACGGCAGCAGTGGTCATCAACGTCACGTCCGTGAACGGCGGCTGGGCAGGTACGGCAGGTACGCCAGGCTGTGCAGGCGGTCCAGATGGACGGACCAGCGGCACAGACATCCTTGGTACTGGTTGGAGGTCCAGGGCGAGCTCTTCGGGCACACGAAGTCCGGTCGCGGCAGCACGGCAAACCCAGGTGGCGGCATCACACTCCCCCGTGGTACGGTGACTGGCCCCTGCACCGATGTAGTAGGTGTTACAGAGACCGCGTGCGGGGTGTACACCAGGTGAGGAGGTGAAGCGTATAGCCAGGTGTTGTAAGGGTCGTGGTGGTGGTCGTAACCGTCGCATGGGTGACCGCACGGAGCCAGCGAGATGGTAGAGCAGCCCCTGGACACTCGGCACGCCCTGCAGCCCCAACGATGCCCACACCTGTCCGAGGTCGTCCTTCGCGGCAACCGCACCTGAGGGAAGCAAAAAGTCGGGTGATTAGCAGGATCCTCTCCCGCTCGCGCGAAGACGAACGGATAGAGGAGCCCAGAGTACAACTCGACATCAGGGTATCTAGCGCCCTCCTCCACACTCGACAAGTCAGGTGAGGAGAAGGACTAGTAAGAAACCCCCCCCGAAGGGGAAGGCGCCAAATGTGGGAGCTGAGCGGGCGGCAGGAAAGAAGACGAAGTGTCCGTAACCAAAGGAGTCGCGGGAGAGCTTTCCGACGACTCCTTTGCAGGCCTTCGCTTCTTCCTTCCCTCATACAAAGTCCACTGCGCCTCCGACCAATTATTACACACTTCACAGGGCTCGGCTCGGGTGCATTCGCGCCCCCGACACCGAGCGCTACAAAATATGTGGGTCAATTTCCGGGAATGAGCGGAACTTTCCGCATTTA
>NC_061105.1:28689773-28728782 GCF_015104395.2 Macrobrachium nipponense
GAGTCATAACCTCCAGGACCGAGTCCCCGACTCTTGACTCCTGGCTCTTGACTTTGCTCCTGCTCTTGACTCCTGGCTCCTGACTCCTGCCTCCTGCTCCTGACCCCTGACTCCTGACTCCTGCCTCCTGACTCCGGACTCCTGCCTCCTGACTCCGGACTCCGGACTCCTGGCTCCTGCCTCTTGACTCCTGCCTCTTGCCTCCTGGCTCTTGCCTCCTGGCTCTTGCCTCCTGGCTCTTGCCTCCTGGCTCTTGCCTCTTGGCTCTTGCCTCCTGGCTCTAGCCTCCTGGCTCTTGCCTCTTGCCTAGATGCCTCCACACTCTTGGCTCTTGGCTCCTGCCTCCTGGTTGACTCCTCACTCCTGGCCGGTGCCAGACGTCTGATTGTTTCATCCAGGTTCGTACAGGAACCTCACCTCGGGTAGGAGTATCGATCCTGGAGGTAGATACTCCATACGTCTGGAGGATCTTTTAATAGGAAGGGAAGTGTCTTTCCTTCTAGGAGGCTCCTTTGACAGGACTCCTACAATGACGAAATCTGCTCCTGCATCGCCATCATGAACCTCTTTGTAGCTTCCTCTTTATCCACCTCTTCGGGAGGAGGGAAGGAGGAGGGGAGGAGTCCATAGCCTCCACCTCCTGCTCCTTCTCACTCTGGTTGGAAGAATGGCTCTTCTCGCCTTCTTACTCCCGATGGAGACTCCTCAGGGAAGTTTTCAGGGCTCGAGTCAATTTTGTCGGCGCCCTCCAACTCCTCTTGAGAGGCCGAGATCGATCGGAATCTCTCCAATCACGTCTCGGTGATGAAGAGCCCGACGACGAGAAACACTCACGTAGGACGCTTTTACAATAGCTGTCCTTGGCAGTCTGGGGTGTCACAGAAACCGCCGAAGGGACACCTGATCGGTGGGGATTCTCCACAACCTCCTTTCGGCTTTCGACATTCCTTCTCCTTCTGGGCATGTGAGCTTGGAAGAGGTCTGACCTAGGAGCGTTGCTGAGCCGACCAGATGCCCCCTCCACTACACTGGGGACACTTATATCACTGTCTAATGACAAATCACTAGCCTTACCTTGTATGGCAGCCATTTTGTTTTCCATTATTTTGAAGGCTGCTTTTAGATCTGCAAGTTCTTTCGCTGATCTACAGGTTCTGCAATAGGAGAAGGGGCTGCAATGGAAGGAGAAGTAGCATACTTACCCTTGGGGAAGATCCCAAGCTTGGAATTAGTTCAGATCTAGAACTACTTAAAACTTCTATGAGAAGCCTTCCTCGCTCTCTCTCTTTCTAACTTTTTCAAATAATTAGTTAGATTCTTCCATTCGTTCTCACTCAAATTCTCACATTCTTTACAAGTATTAGTAAAAGAACATTCATACTCCCTGCACCTCTTGCATACCGTGTGAGGGTCTACCGAAGCTTTCGGCAACCTCACCTTACAGCCTACATTCACACAACGTCTCACAACCATACCAGAGTCAGACATATTTAAAGAAAATCCAAAATCAAGTCCACAAAACAGTCCACAAAAGCGTATGCCAATCCAACAATCCAGATACGTCACCAAAAGTCGGTCAAGAAGATCAATTGCCGGCGAAAAAAGAAAACCAATCGAGAGGAACCAACAACAATGTTGATGGTCCGGCGACAGAAAGAATTCTGATTAGAAAACGGGGATGGTTCCTAGTCCTGCCACCCAGGGCAGGGCGGTAGATCACCTGACCTACCTGTAGCGTGTGCCGCGAAATTTGAAATTCTGTCGGAGACGACGGAGTCTATAGCTAAGTATATATCTGGCAGGGAAGTTGAATGTATAAAACTGAAAACTCCTGGGAGGTTGCAGGCAACCCCGAGTTGCAGTTCAATTAGAATACTTCTCTTATAAGTCGCAATCCGTAGATTAACTAGGATATGCGCCTACCCCTCGGACAATTCAACTGCTTAGTAGAATCATGTCGCGTAGTATATTTGTAGGATTCTGAACAACGATCTCCATCCTAAATTCTTTCCTTCAAGAAAACAAAATAAGGATTGGAGATCGACCACCTTCGATCTCTATCAAAGAGAGTGAAGGAGAAGTCTTCCTCGAAGGAAAGCTTCAATGGTGAACAGAATACTAAGACGATAGTTCAAGCCAAACTGGATATTCCCGTCCGATCTTCTCTATTCCAGGTTGGTCGCCTACTGTGAGATAATTTCTTTCAGCAGCAGTCTTCTTCCCAATGCTAGAAATTCCAGGAATTCGAGCATAGGCGAGGTTCCCGATTATCGTGTAACATATCGGGGATTCTCGTCTCGCTCACTTTGGACCGTGGTCTCGCGTAAGTGTTTGGAGATCGTAAAAAACTCGAACACTCTGAATGCGCTAGAAATTCCGTAGAATTCTAAGCAGTCTGCGAAACCCCCACCGAATCGTTAAACGATATCGGCTGGTGGTCCTCTCGATTCCCGTAGAATCGAGAATGGGGCAGGATTCCTCCTCAACGAGCGGGGCTTACGTCAGGTAGGACCGAAGGTCCCCCGGTAGCGCAGTCCCGAACGTGGGATCCTACAGAGAAAATCTCTGTAGGATCCCTCCCCTTTCCCTCGTAGCCGTAAGGAGAGAGGGAATGGGGGAGGAATTGGATACTCGCTCGCCTTCCCAGTGGAACTAGCAGTTGGAGAAGAGTAGGAGCAGCCATCGCCGCAGAGTCTGGGAAAACGTATCGTCAGGAGAAAAAGTTTTCCCGCGGAGGGTTACGAACTCTCATGTAGGTAAGGGTCTGCCGCCCACTGTGAACGTCGTCTGGGTGGGGCTGATCGACACCTGACAGGAGAGAGCGATACCGTCCTCCGACTCATTCCAGTCCTCATCGAGGTCGAAACCTCTTCAGGAGGACCGAAGGAGTATTTAAATACGGTGTCCGAAGACACGTAAGAAACGCCGCTGTCGCAGTAGAGGAGGTGGAAGTAGCTTGATCGACCGGCCAGAACTGAGAGAGCCTTCTTGTCCGGAGACGAGAGACTCTGGTTCGAGGTAGAAGAATCGGCAAGCTCCGATCGCTGGCAGAACCCACCGTCGGTTTGGGTTCCCTCTCAGGCCCCAAAACGACACGAGCAGAGACTTGGGCTCTGCTGGTGGGAGCGGCAATCCTTCCGCAAGGTCATTATGCTGACGAATCAGCTTAATGACTTCTGCAAATTCCTCTGTATCTCGGGAAGTTAAACAGCGTCTTGCGGCGTAGGATCGTCCAGTCCTTCCAACAAGAACAGATCCCGAGATACTCCTCCTTCAGAAGGAGGAACAGCGGCAGACCCCTGACGGTCGCCTCCAGCTACTTGCGCGTATGTCCTGGTCGGTCCTAGAACCGTGCCTGGTCCATACGGCGTCATAGCGGGATCGCGAGCTGGCGCACCTCTCTCGCGATCACTCATTAGGTACCGTTCAAATCGCGTCCTCCCGGTGTAGCCCGAGGAGGTTGAAGGTACAGGGAGAGGCAGACCTGACACTCCCCCTAGCTCGCTGGCAGGACCAGCGTGCTGGGGGGCTGCTGCTGATCGCAACCCGCGGTGGCGATCGAGCAGCAGGCCTAGCCTTGCCGCTCGCCTGGGGCGAGAGGCTCGGCTGAGAAACGTCGACGCTGATCTCTAGTGGTCATGCGAGCTGTTGCTGGTTAACGTCTCCGCTCGGTCCCGATGGGAGCGGCGTCAGGTGACCTGCTAGGCTCACTGTCGCGGTGAGACCGGCGAGCGTCCTCTCGGCGCGTCGAGCCGCTGGTACCAGCCGTGGCTGGTACCGACGGCCGCTTGGGGACCCCTTCCTCGCCTCAACCCGTGGCTGGTCAGCGACCGTCAAGTCAACCCCGAGAAGGGCAGCCAGCTGGTCGCTGCGAGAGCGTCCACTGGCCTGGCGAAGAGTCGTCATGCACGACACTCGCCAGTCTTTCTGCTCCGCGCTTCGGTCTTGGCGGCGAGCGAGCTCGGTGTCAAGACTTGGCTGGACGGTCTCCCGCGGGAGACCGTCCACTCGGTACTTCTCGCTAACGAGAAGCCGAGGCGGATCCTGGTTTAGCGGCAGAACCGCTAAAACCAGGCCGAGGAAGTGCCAGCCGAAGCTGGTACTCCTGGCTGGTCCCCGTCTTCTTCTTCTTGGTAGAAGAAAAGACGGGCCCTGTTCCCGAGGGAGCAGGAGGACCAGCAGAAGAGCTCCCCGAATCGCCGGAGCGAGACGGGCCCTTAGAAGGTCCCGAAGGAGCCTTCTTAGGGGGGAAAACCCGGGTTACCAGCTGGTCGCTGCAAGAGCGGCCGCTGGCCTGGCAAGAGTCACCTGAGCGTCTCTCACCAGCCTTCTGCTCCGTGCCGCGTCTTGGCGCCGAGCGAACTCTGGCGCCGAAACTTGGCTGCACGGTCTCCCGAGGGAGAACGTACACTCGGGATCTCTCGCGAACGAGAGACCGAGCCGGAACCTGGCGTAGCGGCATCGCCGCTAGCACCAGGCTGAGGAAAGTAACAGAGCTAACCGATACTCCCTCTGGTCCCGCTATCTCTTCCGTACGGAATGGGAGACGGGCCACGCTCCCGAAGGAGCATGAGGACCAGCAGGAGGACCAGCAGAAGGACCCCCCCGTCCCACCGGGGTGGGACGGGCCCTTAGAAGTTCCCGAGGGAGACTTCTTAGGAGGGAAGGCAGCCTTCTTCTTCTTCGGCTTATGGGCCTTAGAAGTCGAAGGGGAAGAGGCAGCAGCAGACGATGAAGACGAAGATGACAGCTTCCTCTTCTCCTCTTCCTCGTCAGCTCACGCAGGACAGTCGTCAGGTCCTCCATCCAGGCCGGAGCCGGGGCTATTGCCGAAGCAACACGGCCCGACTGCAACCTGTCCGGAAGGACCTGGGACTGGGGAAGACACACCGTGGGCAGGACCAGCATGGACAGGCTCAGGAACTAGGAGCGACAGGAACAGCAACCAGCTCAGGAGCGGCAGGAACAGCGGCAGCGGTAGACCCAGAAGGGACAGCCAGCCAACAGGAATCACATCAGCGGCAGGTACGGCAGGCCCAGCGATCGCCTCGTAGAATCATCGGCAGCCAGCGGAACCTGGGTACTGGCGGCCGGTCCAGGGGCGACTGCTGGAACGCCAGAAGTCTGGGCAGGCAAACACGAGAAAACGACAGGCGGCGGCGGCAACACCCCCTCGGTACGGCGGCGGCCCTAGTAGCGGCAGACGGCGTCACCGACACAGCATGGGGAGTGTAGACCAGGGGGGGGGGGGGGAGCAGCATAAGCGGCCGTGGTAGTAGTGGAGACCGCCCCAGTCCTCGCTAGACGCTGCAGCAGCCCGTGGATGCTAGGCACGCCCTGCCGCCGCGGTGGTCCATACCTGTCCAAGGTCGTCTCCCACGGATGTAGCACCTGCGTAACATAGATAGATTAGTAAGAGGGGTTCCCTCACGCACGGGGGGAAGACATGCCCCACCCCGAACGCAAGGGAAGACCCCAAATACAAAATACAACGAAGAAGCTGAGCGGGGAGCAGGAAGGAAGACGAAGAATCGGATACCAAGGGAGTCGCGGGAGAGCTTTCCGACGACTTCCTGGCAGACCTTCGCTTCCCCTACCCCCGCACAGCAGTGAAAAGTAATATGAAAATGAAACAGAATACTGCCCTTGCGATTCACTTCATAGAACTTAAAGGGGAAAAGATCAATTCCCGGGTAAGAACGGAAACTTGATTCCAAATAATATGATGCTATCATAAAATATATATGAAAATGAAAGATATACTGCACTTGCGATTTCACTTTCACATATAATAATCGTAAGGATCAATTCCCGGGTAAGAACGAAAATTGATCCAAATTAAATTCATGCAAATAAATAAATGAAAATGAAAAGAATATTGCAATTGCGAATCCACTTTCATTGCATTCTATTATACAAAATAAAAGGCTCGTGCCGAGCGCAATCACACTCTCGTAACGAACGCACAGGGCAAAAATATAATGAAAAGAGTACTTACATTTTTCAATTACACACTTTCGCCCAAAATACATGACTCGGGCGCGAGCGCGTCCCGCCCTCGGCACCGAGACATAATTCAAGGGTTCAATTCATGAAAAGAGAGGAAATCGCTGCATCTACGGCGATAGCTCCATGTTGGTTCATAATTAAGTAATGAAAATGAAAACAGTGTACTTACAGTTTCATTTTCAAGTCAAAATGAAATTTTCATTATTAAAATGAAGTTTTATTGTATACTTACCGAACAATTATAGACCCGTGATTTCCACGAGCGGCAGGATACTAAATTCAAATTTAGCGCGTCGGCGTCGCCAACACTGGTGGTGATGACGTCATCTCGTCCACTCGCGGGAAACCAGGTACAACTGCCCAGGTGAATCCAATTCTTTCTCGCCCGTCCGTCCACCTAAGGGAGGAGGGTGGGTATAATCATAATTGTTCGGTAAGTATACAATAAACTTCATTTTAATAATGAAAATTTCATTTTTATTGTAGTGTCTTACCGAACATTATAGAGCTGATTACACATTTATGGGAAGGTGGGGATCAGTGGACCCACTAGTATTTTTTTAAATGGTTTACATTTATTGCAATACCAGTAAACACTCAAGGTGTCTGTTGTACCTTACCTTGTAAGAGAGCTACAGCAGACTGTTACTGCCTCTGGTCGGTGCTCTTCTTACTATTGTAGAGGAATTGGAATTTGACCAAAGTTAGCCTCTACAGGAGTGGAATCCTTCCGTAGTTCAAGCGAGTCAAGGCTGACTGACGGAGGATAGTAACAACAAAGATTGCCCTTGCCCTGGGCTAAGACCAGAAATTCAATCATACAAAACATTTGTCACCAACACCAGATTTAAAAACATATATACCCAACCATTGTAAAATCTGACCTAACAGACTGGTGAGTATCCCAGGTACTCAGTACCCCCAGCTTCCCTTGAACTCGACAACCTATTCAAGGTGAAAAGTTAGCCTAGAGGTGACGACCCCTGTGCCGTTTCTCCCAACACCATGCCAGAAACGCCACCGGACCTAACGTTTTACAATTCTCGAAAACCGTTTCTATCTCTTTGAGATAATGACTCGCAAAAACCGAATTCGATCTCCAGAACGTGCTCTGAAGAATCGAAGCTAAAGATAAATTCTTTCTGAATGCTAAAGAAGTTGCCACTGCTCTAACCTCGTGAGCTTAACTCTCAGAAACGGGAAAGATTTGTCGTTCTCGGACTGCGAGTGATCTTCCCTGATAAGCTCTCTAATAAAGAACGATATAGCATTCTTAGAAAGAGGACGAGAGGGATTTTGAACCGAGGTCAGAGCTTAGAAGATTGTCCTCTAATACCCTTAGTGGCAAACAGATACTGCTTAATAGCCCTGACTGGACATAAGAGCCTTTCTTCCTCCTCATGTCCAACCAAATCAGATAAGTTCCTTACCACAAAACTCCTCGGCCAAGGATTAGGAAGGAGTTTCTCATTTTTGGCTAGAAAGGTCAAAGATACCGAAAATACAGCATTGCCTTGAGAGAAAACCGACTCTTTTGTTGATACTATGGCATGCAATTCGCTGACACGCTTAGCAGAAGCTAGTGCAATAAGAAAAAACGTGCCTTCTTAGGTCAAGTTCCTGAGTGAAGCCGACTTCAAAGGCTCAAACGGTGGCCCATGAGGAACTTAAGCACCACATCTAAGTTCCAAGTCACTGTATCTTGCGGGAGCTTAGTTGTTTCGAAAGACCTAATGAGGTCCGACAGATCTGAATTGGAGGAAATATCCAAACCTCGATGTCGAAAAACCGAAGAGAGCATGGCCCTATATCCTCTGATCGTCGAAGGAGCCAGTTTCTTAGAGTTCCTAAGAAATAGAAGAAAATCTGCTATTTCTGTTAAAGCACGGTCGCAGAAGTAGAGACTTTAGCACTTCTACACCACTCTCTGAAGATTCTCCATTTCCTTTGATAGAGTTTTGTTAGAAGACTCTCTCCTACAACGAGCGATAGCTTCTGCAGCTCTTCTTGAAAATCCTTTCGCTCTGACAAGATTCCGGACAGTCTGAACCCTGTCAGAGCTAGAGCGGACAAGTTTTGGTGGAACCTCTTGAAGTGCGGTTGTTTGAGAAGCCACTTCTCTGGAGGAAGAAGTCTGGGGAAGTCTACTAACAACTGGAGAAGGTCCGGGAACCACTCTTTCCTGGGCCAAAAGGGAGCGATTAACGTTAGTGTTACATTGCTGTGCGACATGAACTTGTTCAGCACCTCTCTATTAGACCGAACGGAGGGAATGCATAAGCTTCCAGACCCGACCAATCCAACAGCATTGCGTCCACCGACCAAGCTAGAGGATCTGGGACTGGAGAACAAAAGAGAGGAAGACGGTTGTTCCTTGATGTCGCGAACAGGTCTATTGACGGTCGTCCCCAAAGGCGCCAAAGTTTCTGACAAATCTTGTTGTCCAAAGTCCACTCCAGAGTAACACTTGCTGTTGACGACCTTAAACTCGTCCGCCAGAAAGTTCATCTTTCCCGGAACAAATCTCGGGACTAGCTGAACCTTCGCTTCGTTGACCACAGGAGGAGATCCTTGGCTACTTACTTCGTACAGAGAGAAAGACTGAGTCCCCCCCTGTTCCGCACGTACGAGAGAGCCGTGGAGTTGTCGGAATGCACTGCCACTACTCGACCTTCTACTAAACTCCGAAACTGTCTGAGCCCCAAGAAAATTGCTAACAATTCCTTTACATTTATGTGGAACTTCTTCTCCTTCTCCGACCAAGCTCCTGAAGTCCGTTGATTTCCCAGTAGGGCTCCCCAACCTGTGTCCGATGCGTCGGAAAAGAACTGTAGGTTCGGGAGGATGGGTCGTAAATCTAACCCTTCTTCCAACCTTGCTCGAGAGAGCCACCACCTTAGGTCCTCTTTTATTTGATCTGTGACAGGAAAGGTAATCGAGTCTGGTTGTGTCTTCCTGCACCAAGAGGCTCTCAGGAAAAACTGCAGAGGTCTCATGTGCAGTCTTCCCAACGTCACAAATTTCTCCACTGACGTCAATTTGCCCAGGAGCCTCATCCACTGATTGGCAGAACTTACCTTTTTGTCCAAAAACTCCTGAACTGTCTCCAGAGAGACCATCCAATCCCCCTGTCTGATGGACTCCAGAACCGACCGAGTGGTCTCCATATGAAATTTTGTTTTCTGGACATGCAAGTTCAGGGCGCTCACATCCAAAACCGGCCTCCAGCCCCCCTGGATGACTTGGGAACTACAAAAAAGGCTATTGTAAAAAGCCTGGAGGAAAATCCCCTTCTATCTGTTCTATCGCTTCTTTGAGAACAAGCGCTTCCACTTCTGCGGCTAGCGCCAGAAATTTGTCTGAGCCCGGAGAGTATGCCTGGAATGGAATTTGGCACAGGTGAGAGCGAGGGAGGTGAAACGAGAGGAATACGATAGCCGAACTTGAGTACTTGCACTACCCAGGCTTCTGCTCCTCTGTTTTCCCATTCCTCCCAAAACATAGCCAGCCTGGCTCCCACTGGTGCATGAAGAACCGAGCTTTCATTTGGAAGGTTTGTTAACCTTGGCCGAGGCCTTAGACTGAGGTCGCAAATTCGACTTCGGCCGAAAGAAGCGCTTGGGTTTTCTCCCTCGAAAAGGTACTTGGCGGGCCAGAGGAGAAACCGAAGGAACAGTCTCCACAGGAGCTTTAGGTCTCTTAGTAGACTGTGCCAGTAAATCCGAAGTAGATTTCTTATCTAGCGCAGACGAAATGACAACACTACATCGTCTGGAAAGAGGTTATCTTTCACAAAACGGAGCAAACAAGAGAGCAGACTTCTGTTGGGAAGTAACCCTTTTAGAAGCAAAGGAGCACCAAAGTTGCCTTTTCTTAAGGGTACCAAAGGCGATGAGCGAAGCTAACTCATCACATCCATCCCTAATGGATTTGTCCGCACAGGACAGAACACCAATCCAATCCTCCGCTAACTCCTGAGAAAGAGAAGGACAATCTTCGATCTTGGCCGCTAAAGCGCCAATAGTCCAATCAAGGAAGCTAAAGACTTCCAAAAGTTTAAATTGATTCTTTACAACGTGGTCCAACTCAGGCGCTGTAAAGAAAACTTTCGCTGCGGCGAAAGCAGATCTTCTAGAGGAGTCGATTAACTGGAAAGTCTCCCTGGGAGGAGGCAGAAACTCCCAGAGAAGGAGCTTCCCCAGTTACATAAAACCTATACCTCTTACGACAGCAACTTAGAGGGAGGGTAAGCAAAAAGAGCCTTCCCTAAGTCTCTTTTCATAGACATCATTTTTCAGTCTCTTTCAACGAATGTCTAACCGCTTTAGATAGAACAAGTTTTGGGAGGAGAGGGTCTGAAGTTTTCCTCCTCATCAAAAAAGTCGAAGTTGGGGAGCGCGGAGCCGCTTTCTCAAAATAATCTGGATAAGATACCAGAAGAAATCTAAGGAGACGTGAATAACACGAGAGGTGATGAGAATCCTCCTCCTCTACTTCTTCTTCATTCTCCGATACCGCCGAAGAAGTAGACGGAACTACAACCGGATCTTGAAGGTTTCGAACCACCCTTGGACTCATTCATCCAGTTGGTTAACATCTCTAACTGCTTGCGCAAAGGCGCCAGAGACGAATCAAAAACCGTTTAACGTAGGCTTGGAAGAGCCTAAATGTTCAGCAGGAGGCGGAAAAAAAACTACTTGCGCCTCGCTGAGCCGCCGAAATTCGAGGCGAAAAACAGGCGCATCAGGCGTAACAGACGAAAAAGCGCCTAAAGAAACACCCTTAGAACTGCTAGCTACAGCGCTAAAACCACAATCTCTACTAGTAGATGGAGCCGAAAAAGGCACAGATTGAGGCGACGAACGAGCCGCTAACGGCCGCGGCGCAACCCTACTCTCAGGCTCCTTATACCGCTTGACTGGAGGAGGCGAAGAATCGGCGCCTGAACGCCTCTTTTAAGGGACCGCGAAACGGGCGAATCTCGCCAAGACGCCGCGCGACCCGAGACGAATCGCTTGAATCATTCGAAAGGCGTCTGACCGCAACACCTTTCCAACGCTTAACCGAGCCCTGTTGAGGCGCAACAGGCTCAACAAGAGAGGCGCCTGTCTGTGGGCAAATCCCGATCGACTCCCTTGGACTTCCGGTATGTCTTCTCCCCGGTGCGGGGGAGCTGGACAGTGACCTTTGTCTAGGAGACGTGTCAGGACAGACAGACGCACCCTCAACTACTCTTTTACCTGAAGCCGCTTTCTCCAAAAAGTCTTAACTGAATTACCAAGTTGCAAAACCGTATTCGCTAGTACCGAAAATTTCTGATCTAACCTCGATTCCAGACTGGCAATGGTGTCGGAAGAAACTACACGGGAAGCCGGAGAAGTGGGATTAGTAGGAGGAATAGGAGGTGTAGTTAAAGGAGACATAACAATTTGAGGAGAAACAGAAGGAACAGAAGCATCGCAAGACGAAGCAGAGCTAAGTCTACTTTCCCTAAGCGCTGCTTTTCTAATTCTGTCTTTAGCTAATTTCTCCGAGTATGAACTAAAAAACTTCCATTGAGAATCAGTCCAATCACTACACTCGTTACATGTTCGATCTGCTGAACAAACCTGTCCCCTACACTTAACACATTTAGTGAGAGAATCATATTCTAACTTGGATAATCTAGTTTTACATCCTGAGATGCAAAACCTAACTCCCGACGGACTAGAATCCGACATGGCAACGCCTAAATAAAAAGCAAAATAACAACAACGCCAAAAAAGAGTACTTCACCAATTCCGAAGATCAATTCCACAAGAAAAAAAACAAAAAGCGAAAGCAAAGTCATCCAACCGCACCGACCACGATGTTCACCGGACGCCGGCAGGAAAAGAATTGGATTCACCTGGGCAGTTGTACCTGGTTCTCCCGCGAGTGGAGGGAGATGACGTCATCACCACCAGTGTTGGCGACGCCGACGCGCTAAATTTGAATTTAGTATCCTGCCGCTCGTGGAAATCACGGCTCTATAATTGTTCGGTAAGACACTACAATAAAACAAACCATTAGTAGAAAACACAATATAAACAAAGCATACGACGATGAAGCGGGCAGAGAGCGATGACGAACACGTCCTTCACACCCGCGGCCGAAAGCAAAAGTGCGGACAAGCAGTTAACTACCGTTCTCCCCTTGTTCGAAGCTTACGACCGTTCCAGCTGCCGCTAGCTACTTCCTATTGTTAAAGGACCGATGGTTTGTATTACGTATCGGAACAAATGAAGTTTTCATAATAAAACTAATATTGTAATACTTACCTGAACACCTGAATGATTCCCACCCTCCTCCCCACTTCAATTTGATAGTGAATGATTCAATTGAGGAGACAGGCCTCTGGTGGCCGGTATTTGTGGCAGCGTTGCCAACGGTAATGCAGGTAACTCATTTGACTAGATTTTACCTGCAGCGTTTGTAACACTTGACAGTTAAAATTACCCACTTAGGGGTTAAATATGTGGGGATATAGTCCGGGCTGGTCAGTGACCAGGACTAATCCAGGTGTTCAGGTAAGTATTACAATATTAGTTTTATTATGAAAACTTCATATTACAATACACTCCCTGAACACCTGAATTAGCCCGATTAACAACATTTACTCGGAGGTGGGATCAATCTAATTCAGCCCGACCTGTCCACGGAACATACGCAGGTAACTCATAAACAACCTACCATGTATAAAAGCATGTATCCTCACCTAATTATCTAACTTGGAGGTGAGGATGTTTGCAAAGAAAGTACTTCAACATCAGAGATGAGTCTAAGGTACTGTCTGAGTCAGAAGTACCTCCCATGTGATAAGCTATACTTCTTATTCATGGAGGTAAAAACAAATCTCCTCACCTGGTTGTCCAGCTCAGTAGGTGAGGATGCTTGCAGAGGAAGTACCATACCGTCGGTGTTGAGTCCAAGGTACTGCCTTAGTCTGAAGAACCTCCCATGTGGTATTCTATACCTCTCATGTATGGAGGGGAAATAGTGAACTTCCCATGTGGCTATCTAGCCTCTCATATATGGAGGAGAAGTTTAGTGTGCAGGACCTTCAGTTCTCTACTGCTCACTGATGTAGATGACTTGTGCTAAAGAAGTTGTAGTTATTCCAACATGACCATTGGGATCTGCCTAACCTCAAGGGCCTAAGGAACAATACTCTCAGTCTAAGCTTGACCACAGAAACACTAGAGTTCATTAACTATAACTGCCTCCCTAAATTTCTAACCCTAAAGTTCATTTAGACTATCACTGCCTCCCTAAACTTCTAACACCCTAACTCTACCAAGCCAACTATAAAAATGAGTTACCGCAACGACAGGACCCCCCCAAGTAACTTCTCTGAAGAAACTGAAATTTCCTAAGGTACGGTGCATTGAAAAACCACACCAACTCTCAAATAACCACCTACAAGATCGCCGACACCAAAACATTCCTTTGGAAGGCAAAGGGTAGCCCTCCGCAATACTTTGCGCCCTTGGATTGACTAAGAACCCCTTCTTATGAATGTCCGGATAGCGCTGAGGCAATGATTTAACAAGAAGTCCCCTCTTCACCTTGACAAGAACATAGTATAACCATCAGAAACGTTAGTCTGGTATGCAAAACCCCTCGAAACCAAAGTGAAGAGGTTATCAAACAGTCCAGGCTCAGAGAAAGACCCATCAACTCTCACCACATCCACACAGAGTGGGACCAGGCCTCCCACTGGCTGTGAAAGGTGTCTTCCAAATACGAGCCTCATGATCCGTAACCCCTACCACACGAATCAATAAAGAAACCCAATAGAGAAAAGCCTCAACTGACTCGTAAACCAGAAGTCAGACTCTGGCAGAGGAGTTACCCGCTACCTCATACAGAAAGTGATGCTAGCCTAAGTCCTTCCCCAAAAACTGTCCGACTCGCCGAAACCAGATCAGCCTGCTTGATGTTTGAGACTGCTGATTTGGTTGAATACAACGTATCAAACATTACTTGAATTAACTGTGAGATTCCTCCGGAGCCTGGAGTGCAGAAAGAGAGAATGGACAAAGTCCACAATCCGTTATACTCGCTTCCTTCGGCGGAGAAACAAAAACCCACAACTAGCAAACAAGTCCCTCTTCAAAGGTATCTATCCTCTGTCAGACCTGTCCGGCCAGACCGGAACAGGAAAAGGAGAAAAGCTGAACCCCCACAAGAGCAGCACCCAAGAACCCAGAACTTACTAAGCCTGGCTGCTCAATACCAAACAACATACAAGATCCCATCATATCTGAGCCAACCGATCTGATTCCGCAACGATACACCAACAAGAAGATAATAAACTCCTGAGCAAGTTGTACTCAACTGTGCAACCCTATACTCCCCCACACATGATGACGTAACCCCTGTCCGACCACTGTCCACCACCTCTCACAAGAGCCAACCATCACCAGTTTTCTAAACCTGTAAGAGCTAGTCTCACTTGACTGCACACACCCTCACTACCCAGTGACGATAACATTACACCTCAGCCGAATATACCTTGGCGATGAACGCCCACCCCTGCGAGTCAACCCCACACTGTTGCGCCAACATGTACCAACCAAGACGATGACATAACCTTGATCCAGTCTCACTTGACTGCGAAACTCCACACTCACCAGTGACTATGACACGACACCTGGCCGACTACAATGGGCGAGCAACACCCCCTTAGAGCAAAGAGGTCGCAAAACGCGATCCAACTAACGCCCGTTACCAATACTAAACCTGGACTGGAGTCCGAAGCAAGTGAGGGAAGGAAGTACTCCCGGAGTCAAGGCCAAACCCACACTGAAACCCCCTGAAGGTGGAACAGAAAAAGCAGGCAAAGAAAAAGCTGGAGAAATAAGCAGAAAATAAGCCAGAGGAGAGAGTGGAGGAGTAGAGAGAGCGAGAGAGAGAGAGAGAGAAGAGAGAGACGAGAGAGAGAGAGAGGAGAGAGATGGAGAGAGAGAGAGAGAGAGAGAGAGAGTGAATAGCTAGAGAAGAGAGAGGGAGAGAGGAGAGTCCACTCGAGTAACCATCAGAGCATCTAGCGTCGACGTTGTGCATCATTGTCTAAGCCATGCCTCCTTACAGCAGCTCTGTGTTGACAACAAGCTTGTATAATTGTAATTTAATTGAAAAGTAATCAATTACATATTCTAAGGTAATTAAATGTAACTCTTTACACTAATATTAATTTCAGTTGTCACTGTAATTTGATAATACGACTGGTAATTATATTTGTAACTGTAATTGACATAAGCATAATGTAATTACTGACGGCAATTTGTCTGCTCAATGGATGAAGACGTTATACAAACGAATTCCGTCACCGGAGGGAATTTCTTGGAAAGCAAGAAATGTACACATTCCTTATGATATCTGATTATATGGCACAAGATACCATTATTGACTGTTAAATGTCAACATAGTTGAAAACACGTCTTCCCTCAAGACGACAAACATGGCATAAGTGAGGAAGAGTTGTTACATTAGTCATGCAAGCCAATCAGGACAAGAATGAGTTAAATACAGCGACACAAACTCGTAATCACCATCAGCTGATTCCAGAACGAGAAACTGACTGCTGAGCTAGTATTTATACTACGCTAATATGAAGATACATATAGTACACTTATAATGCTGAAATCGGACAGCATCTGATCTTCATTCTTGTTCGATTACATTTCATACTGAATTATCTAAGATCGGATTCTCATTTCGTGTTCAATTTACACCTGTACTGAATTACCCGAAGTCAGAATGCCTTGAGCCTATAACATTAGCCACTATAAAAATTACTCTACCAACATGTGGTACAGCAAATACTTTAGGCTAGGCTACTGTATATGCATATGATATATCATCGTGAACACTAGGCTAGCCGTAGTTATTAGATTTCTC
Source organism: Macrobrachium nipponense (assembly GCF_015104395.2). Taxonomy (NCBI): domain Eukaryota; kingdom Metazoa; phylum Arthropoda; class Malacostraca; order Decapoda; family Palaemonidae; genus Macrobrachium; species Macrobrachium nipponense. The sequence continues at coordinate 28,705,707 of NC_061105.1, forward strand.
TACATACTGAATTATCGTAAGTCAATATGCATTGAACCGAGAATTACTTGATATTAACAATTACCATACCGTGTATGTAAAGGAAAGGAACCTTTAAGATGAAGGAGCAGTACTCAACATTTCAGAACCCGACAGACCAGAAACCAGACTTGAACGACCAACCATGGCCTAGAAAACTTCTGATGCAAGGAACTTGAAGCAAGAAAAACCCAAAGAGGCTCTAAAGACAAACTGTCCCTCTATAAACTAGTACTATCATAGAAACCGACCCGAAGCAGCCTGCACTTCTCTTCCTGAACACTTTGTTGCCTATTATCCCTACTCGTCTGTATCTGACCTAAATTTTCATCACCCTCAGAACTTACACATTGAGGGAAGGGGAAGTCTGCTGCCAACACTGCCCACTCCGTGCCGGGGGGACCGGCAGAATCTACCCACTCGGAGGCTTGCAGTTCTCCATGACCCCCAGCACCCATTAGGGCTGGTTCTGGAACAAGCAGGGGGCTGAAATAGAACGATTAGAATCAACTATATTATTACTATTACCATTATCTCTATTTTTAGTTAAATTATACGTCAGGCTAGAAATAGGCTAAATATACTAGATGATAACCTGTCCACTAATATCTTGGATAACTAACTCTAATGCTTCCTTGTCTCCTGACCAAGAAAACATCTCTGACTGGTATTACACTGAACCTTCCTACACGAAATAACAAACAGAATGTCGATCATGTGTGAGGGTACTCATCCTACACTTGCAGGGCGTGCAGAACCGATGAGCACCAACATTTCCAGCACTAGAAGGCTCGATCATCGAACTGTAGATGAAACAGAAGCAGAGGCGTTAGCAGACAGCAAAGACGTTTATTTTGTAACTCATCCATAGCGAGTACAAAGTACCTATCCATAGTCGAATCGGGAGAGAAATGTTAATAGCAGTCCAAAGTTGTCTTCTGATATCCAAAATGCGAAAACTCTTTAAATGGGGTCGGGCTAGATGACCAAAAGTTTGCCTGATTTGGGACCAATCCGCACAGAATGGCGAACAAGAAACAATTGAGGAGACAGGCCTCTGGTGGCTGGTATTTGCAGCACCGTTGCCAACAGTAACACAGGTAACTCATTTGATTAGATTTTGCCAGCAGTGTTGGTAACACTGACAGTTAAATCACCCTCTTAGTGGGTAAATATGTGGGGATATAGTTCGGGCTGGTCAGTGACCAGGGCTAATTCAGGTGTTCAGGGAGTATTGCAATATAAATATTCAATACCATAGAAGCATGACCTACATCCCTTTGCACATCATACAAGAATATCCATCTTTTTTAATGCCCCTGTGCAAGTGAAAAGTATTCCACTTTTTCATCACTCAAAGCAATGGGTTGGATAATCAAAAATTAAGATTAACAACTAGTTGTGCCCGATGTAGCCTAACATATAGTATTTGGCACTCCACTGTCAACACTAAATTCTTCTATGGGGAGGGGGAGTCAAAATGATTTACATACTATACCTAGTATGTCATTTCCTATCATGAATAACAAAGACAGAAAAATACTATTACCTCAGCTGGAGTTGCACGGTAGTAATCATTTTCTCTTCGTAGCTGCGATCTAAAAACACGAATATTTGAGGCATCATTTTCCTCACTGCAGTCTGGATTTCGACAGACAAAAACAAACACTGTCCTGGAGAGTTAAGTGAAAAAATGTTGCATATGAATATTACACAAAATACTGTATACACAAGTTCTCATAATAAATCAAATACAGACCAAAAATTTTAAATACTAAACTTCAAGTCCCTTGAGTACACACTTTACAAACTTTTACATTTCACTTACGATATACCACTCCTTAAAGGTAAATGAAACTTTGAATCTCCTAAATGTGTAACCTGCCATTACAAGGCCAATTTACTTATTACATCACAAAGATCATACTCTGCTCCAGTAGGCTGAAATAGTTATGGGTGAAACACCCCCAATAAAGGAAAGCTTTATAATACAAGAAGTAGTGTGGCAGTTACTAAGCCTTCACATCTGACTGAGATTAGTAAAGTGTGTACCAGTACTCAACAGAGAAGCGTTTCCTCTTCTTCCCTACCAAAGAGGTTAAATTGGAATTCTTACAGTTCTAAGGAAAACACAGCCTTTAAACCACTCTCAGCTCAAAGGCAAAAAGATAAAACAGTAATCCTTTTACAATAGCCTTATGGAGACTGCTTGCAATAAATTTACTTTTAACTGCCTATACTTACTGCAAAATAAGAGAGCTTAAAAGTAAATAATTCAATGGAAATCTTTCCAGAGGCTCAAAAGAAGCTGCAGATAAATTTTAGACCTTTGTTTACGTTCCAGAGAGATATTTATGATGAGTTGCAGGGACTTCAATCTCAACTGATCTCAACACCTTATGGTGCTGATTATAAGCCAGATCTAACTGCACAAGACACATTACCAAAGAAAGCATGGAACAATAACCCTAAATGTAGACAGCAAAAAACTCTACTACAGTAGACCCTTGACTCACGAACACAATCCGTTCCTAGACCTTGGTCGTGTTCCAAATTGTTCGTGACTCGGAGCTAATTTCCCCATAAGGTTTAATGGGAATAATATTAATTGGTTCTCGACCCCTACAAACCAATATATATTATGTATATTTTGCCTTATTTTATACAGATAATGTAAAAGTCAGTGTAAAAAACCTTAATATATCTAATAATATAATTTAAAATGGTAAACTAACACTTATAAAAAAACGTTTGTAAAAGTGAACACTTACTATGACTGGCGAGACTTCTGGCTTGACGGACAAGAGAAGAGGAGGGTGGTGGGTGGGGAGGAGGTTATTGTGCGGAAGGAGACCCTCCCCCATCCAGGTCGGGGAGATCTCGTTCCGGAGATTCAACTCTTCTAGGTTTTTTTGGTGGAACGTTTAATCACAAACTTATCCAATGTCTGTTGCCTTTTCCTTCCTTGCATAACTTTTCTGAAATGGCTCATTAAATTTTCATTGAGCATATTCACGATCCTGTTCGTAACAATTTTGTCCGGATGATACAATTCAAGGAAGCACTGGACATCATTCCACTTTTCCAATGCGGCTTTTATCACATCACTGCTGACATCTGTAACTTCCTCCCCAGCCTCCTCTTCGTCAGTTGATTTCTTTCTTTATTTCAATGGTTATCTTCCTCTGCACCCTCTTCTCACCATCACTCTTCACTTTCTTACTTTCACCACCACTCTTCACTTTCTTAGGGCCCATTATGAAGAAAATCACAAGTTTTAGCGCAAAAAATGCTAAGCGAATTGACGAACGTCTTGTACACAATGAGATGAGACAAAGAGCGATGCGTGGGTGACGCCGTGCGTGGGCGGCTGGAGGATGGCTGTTCCCATGGAAACTCAAACGCTCTCACGTGTGCTGGGCGATTTCGCGCATTTTTCAAATGTTTGTGTCTAAAAATTAGTTTGTGAAACAAAGTGAATTGTTATTTTCCAGAAATTTCCAGCATTTTTCAAATGTTCATGTCTCAAAATTAGTTCATGACCCAAACAGAATTTTTATTTTCCGCATTTTTTTTTTGTTCATATCTCAAAGTTAGTTCGTAGGTCAAGGGTGAAATTTTACCTATAATTTTGGTCGGGGATCGAGTTGTACGTGGGTCAATGCGTTCGTGAGTCAAGGGTCTACTGTATATCTAAGAAAGCAGAAAAACCTCTGATGTCCACAGGGGTCAGGTGCTGAAAATTCCTCTAAAATGGATCCTGAGCAATACACAAACTGCTGCTTCTGACACAAGGCCACAGTTGACTTCCACTTGATATGGATAGAACCCATGATACCTTTAAAAATCCCCTTGGGAGGAAACAGCCAAGCACCTCCAAGTACAGGCAGTCCCCAGGTTACGACGGGTTCGGCTTACAAAGTTCCGAGGTTAAGGCGCTTTTCAATTATATAAATCAGAAATTATTTCCAGGGTTACGACGCCTACAATGCTGATCTGGCACAAGAAATGACACCAAAAATGCAAAATAATTAATATTTGAAGGTTTTTTTGATGAAATATGCAATAAGAATGCAGTTTACATAGTTTTTAATGCACCCAAAGCATTAAAAGTAAGGTTTTCTAAGGATTTTTTATGATGTTCCAGCTTACTACAATTTTCGGCTTACAACGCGTCTCAAGAACGGAACCCGTCGTAACCCAGGGACTGCCTGTACTTGAAATTTGCTCAATACTTCCTCAAAATAAATAAAGGGAGATGGCCTATGAGTCTGAATCAGGCCAAACTTAAAGAAATGCATCCACTGCTCAAGGTTGACGGCCCTCAAAGGTGCAGTAACTGACTAGTTGTTTCTGTTCATTTGCATGCTAATAAGTCCACATTTGAGCATTCCTCTAATCCCACTGCAACAGTAGTATTGTTCTTCCTGAATCCTAAATCGCCAAAACATGAAATTTTCATTATTAAAATGAAGTTTTATTGTATACTTACCGAACAATTATAGAGCCGTGATTTCCACGAGCGGCAGGATACTAAATTCAAATTTAGCGCGTCGGCGTCGCCAACACTGGTGGTGATGACGTCATCTCCCTCCACTCGCGGGAGAACCAGGTACAACTGCCCAGGTGAATCCAATTCTTTCTGCCCGTCCGCCACCTAAGGGAGGAGGGTGGGTAGTGGATAATCATAATTGTTCGGTAAGTATACAATAAAACTTCATTTTAATAATGAAAATTTCATTTTTATTGTAGTGTCTTACCGAACAATTATAGAGCTGATTACACATTTATGGGAAGGTGGGATTCAGTGGACCACTAGTATTTTTAAATGGTTACATTTATTGCAATACCAGTAAACACTCAAGGTGTCTGTTGTACCTTACCTTGTAAGAGAGCTACAGCAGACTGTTACTGCCTCTGGTCGGTGCTCTTCTTACTATTGTAGAGGAATTGGAATTTGACCAAAGTTAGCCTCTACAGGAGTGGAATCCTTCCGTAGTTCAAGCGAGTCAAGGCTGACTGACGGAGGATAGTAACAACAAAGATTGCCCTTGCCCTGGGCTAAGACCAGAAATTCAATCATACAAAACATTTGTCACAACACCAGATTTAAAAACATATATACCCAACCATTGTAAAATCTGACCTAACAGACTGGTGAGTATCCCAGGTACTCAGTACCCCCAGCTTCCCTTGAACTCGACAACCTATTCAAGGTGAAAAGTTAGCATAGAGGTGACTACCCCTGTGCCGTTTCTCCAACACCATGCCAGAAACCGCCACCGGACCTAACGTTTTACAATTCTCGAAAACCGTTTCTATCTCTTTGAGATAATGAACTCGCAAAAACCGAATTCGATCTCCAGAACGTGCTCTGAAGAATCGAAGCTAAAGATAAATTCTTTCTGAATGCTAAAGAAGTTGCCACTGCTCTAACCTCGTGAGCTTTAACTTCTCTAGAACGGAAAGAGTTGTCGTTCTCGGACTGCGAGTGAGCTTCCCTGATAAGCTCTCTAATAAAGAACTATATAGCATTCTTAGAAAGAGGACGAGAGGATTTTGAACCGAGGTCCAGAGCTTAGAAGATTGTCCTCTAATACCCATTAGTGGCAAACAGATACTGCTTAATAGCCCTGACTGGACATAAGAGCCTTTCTTCCTCCTCATGTCCAACCAAATCAGATAAGTTCCTTACCACAAAAACTCCTCGGCCAAGGATTAGAAGGATTCTCATTTTTGGCTAGAAAGGTCAAAGATACCGAAAATACAGCATTGCCTTGAGAGAAACCGACTCTTTTGTCTATAGCGTGCAATTCGCTGACACGCTTAGCAGAAGCTAGTGCAATAAGAAAGAGTGCCTTCTTAGTCAAGTTCCTGAGTGAAGCCGACTTCAAAGGCTCAAACGGTGGCCCCATGAGGAACTTAAGCACCACATCTAAGTTCCAAGCCACTGTATCTTGCGGGAGCTTAGTGGTTTCGAAAGACCTAATGAGGTCCGACAGATCTGAATTGGAGGAAATATCCAAACCTCGATGTCGAAAAACCGAAGAGAGCATGGCTCTATATCCTCTGATCGTCGAAGGAGCCAGTTTTCTTAGAGTTCCTAAGAAATAGAAGAAAATCTGCTATTTCTGTTAAAGAGGTCGCAGAAGTAGAGACTTTAGCACTTCTACACCACTCTCTGAAGATTCTCCACTTCCCTTGATAGAGTTTGTTAGAAGACTCTCTCCTACAACGAGCGATAGCTTCTGCAGCTCTTCTTGAAAATCCTTTCGCTCTGACAAGATTCCGGACAGTCTGAACCCTGTCAGAGCTAGAGCGGACAAGTTTTGGTGGAACCTCTTGAAGTGAGGTTGTTTGAGAAGCCACTTCTCTGGAGGAAGAAGTCTGGGGAAGTCTACTAACAACTGGAGAAGGTCCGGGAACCACTCTTTCCTGGGCCAAAAGGGAGCGATTAACGTTAGTGTTACATTGCTGTGCGACATGACTTGTTCAGCACCTCTCTTATTAGACCGAACGGAGGGAATGCATAAGCTTCCAGACCCGACCAATCCAACAGCATTGCGTCCACCGACCAAGCTAGAGGATCTGGGACTGGAGAACAAAAGAGAGGAAGACGGTTGTTCCTTGATGTTGCGAACAGGTCTATTGACGGTTCCGTGCCCCAAAGGCGCCAAGTTTCTGACAAATCTTGTTGTCCAAAGTCCACTCCAGAGGTAACACTTGCTGTTGACGACTTAACTCGTCCGCCAGAACGTTCATCTTTCCCGGAACAAATCTCGGGACTAGCTGAACCTTCGCTTCGTTGACCACAGGAGGAGATCCTTGGCTACTTTCGTACAGAGAGAAAGACTGAGTCCCCCCTGTTTCCGCACGTACGAGAGAGCCGTGGAGTTGTCGGAATGCACTGCACTACTCGACCTTCTACTAAACTCCGAAACTGTCTGAGCCCCAAGAAAATTGCTAACAGTTCCTTTAATTTCATTTATGTGGAACTTCTTCTCCTTCTCGACCAAGCTCCTGAAGTCCGTTGATTTCCCAGTAGGGCTCCCCAACCTGTGTCCGATGCGTCGGAAAAGAACTGTAGGTTCGGGAGGATGGGTCGTAAATCTAACCCTTCTTCCAACCTTGCTCGAGAGAGCCACCACCTTAGGTCCTCTTTTATTGATCTGTGACAGGAAAGGTAATCGAGTCTGGTTGTGTCTTCCTGCACCAAGAGGCTCTCAGGAAAAAACTGCAGAGGTCTCATGTGCAGTCTTCCCAACGTCACAATTTGTCCCACTGACGTCAATTTGCCCCAGGAGCCTCATCCACTGCTTGGCAGAACTTACCTTTTTTGTCCAAGAACTCCTGGAACTGTCTCCAGACAGCCTGAACCCTCTTCGGGGCACAGAAAAGCCCGAAAAACTTGAGCATTCAGAATCATCCCCAAATAAAGGATGCTCTGAGATGGAACCAACTGGGATTCTGTTTTGTTGACCAGAATTCCTAACTTTCTGGCAAGATCCAGAGTTGTTCCAAGGTCCTTCATGCACCGACTCTCTGATTCCGACCGGAGAAGCCAATCGTCCAGATAGAGGGAGATTCTTACTCCTAATATGTGCAGCCAGCTTCCTATCGGGGATAGAACCCTGGTGAAAACTTGAGGATCGCGGTTTCGCTAGTCCGAAGCAAAGCGCCCGAAACTGAAACACCTTGCCTTCGAACATGAACCTCAGGTACTTCCGAGATTCACGATGTATCGGAATGTGAAAATAAGCGTCTTGCATGCCCAGAGAGACCATCCAATCCCCCTGTCTGATGGACTCCAGAACCGACGAGTGGTCTCCATATGAAATTTTGTTTTCTGGACATGCAAGTTCAGGGCGCTCACATCCAAAAACCGGCCTCCAGCCCCCTGATGACTGGGAACTACAAAAAGGCGATTGTAAAAGCCTGGAGGAAAATCCCCTTCTATCTGTTCTATCGCTTCTTTGAGAACAAGCGCTTCCACTTCTGCGGCTAGCGCCAGAAATTTGTCTGAGCCCAGAGAGTATGCCTGGAATGGAATTGGCACAGGTGAGAGCGAGGGAGGTGAAACGAGAGGAATACGATAGCCGAACTTGAGTACTTGCACTACCCAGGCTTCTGCCTCCTCTGTTTTCCCATTCCTCCCAAAACATAGCCAGCCTGGCTCCCTGGTGCATGAAGAACCGAGCTTTCATTTGGAAGGCTTGTTAACCCTTGGCCGAGGCCTTAGACTGAGTCGCAAATTCGACTTCGGCCGAAAGAAGCGCTTGGGGTTTTCTCCCCTCGAAAAGGCACTTGGGCCAGAGGAGAAACCGAAGGAACAGTCTCCACAGGAGCTTTAGGTCTCTTAGTAGACTGTGCCAGTAAAATCCGAAGTAGATTTCTTATCTAGCGCAGACGAAATTGACAACACTACATCGTCTGGAAAGAGGTTATCTTTCACAAACGGAGCAAACAATGAGAGCAGACTTCTGTTGGGAAGTAAACCCTTTAGAAGCAAAGGAGCACCAAAGTTGCCTTTTCTTAAGGGTACCAAAGGCGATGAGCGAAGCTAACTCATCACATCCATCCCTAATGGATTTGTCCGCACAGGACAGAACACCAATCCAATCCTCCGCTAACTCCTGAGAAAGAGAAGGACAATCTTCGATCTTGGCCGCTAAAGCACCAATAGTCCAATCAAGGAAGCTAAAGACTTCCAAAAGTTTAAATAGATTCTTTACAACGTGGTCCAACTCAGGCGCTGTAAAGAAAACTTTCGCTGCGGCGAAAGCAGATCTTCTAGAGGAGTCGATTAAACTGGAGAAGTCTCCCTGGGAGGAGGCAGAAAACTCCCAGAGAAGGAGCTTCCCCAGTTACATAAAACCTATACCTCTTACGAAGCAACTTAGAGTGAGGGTAAGCAAAAAGAGCCTTCCCTAAGTCTCTTTTCATAGACATCCATTTTCCAGTCTATTTCAACGAATGTCTAACCGCTTTAGATAGAACAAGTTTTGGGAGGAGAGGGTCTGAAGTTTTCCTCCTCATCAAAAAAGTCGAAGTTGGGGAGCGCGGAGCCGCTTTCTCAAAATAATCTGGATAAGATACCAGAAGAAATCTAAGGAGACGTGAATAACACGAGAGGTGATGAGAATCCTCCTCCTCTACTTCTTCTTCATTCTCCGATACCGCCGAAGAAGTAGACGGAACTACAACCCGGATCTGAAAAGGTTTCGAACCACCTTGGACTCATTCATCCAGTTGGTTAACATCTCTAACTGCTTGCGCAAAGGCGCCAGAGACGAATCAAAAACAGTTAACGTAGGCTTGGAAGAGCCTAAATGTTCAGCAGGAGGCGGAAAAACTACTTGCGCCTCGCTCTGAGCCGCCGAAATTCGAGGCGAAACAGGCGCATCAGGCGTAACAGACGAAAAAGCGCCTAAAGGAACACCCTTAGAACTGCTAGCTACAGCGCTAAAACCACAATCTCTACTAGTAGATGGAGCCGAAAAAGGCACAGATTGAGGCGACGAACGAGCCGCTAACGGCCGCGGCGCAACCCTACTCTCAGGCTCCTTATACCGCTTGACTGGAGGAGGCGAAGAATCGGCGCCTGAACGCCTCTTTAAGGGACGCGAAACGGGCGAATCTCGCCAAGAGCGCCGCGCGACCCGAGACGAATCGCTTGAATCATTCGAAATGCGTCTGACCGCAACACCTTTCCAACGCTTAACCGAGCCCTGTTGAGGCGCAACAGGCTCAACAAGAGAGGCCGCCTGTCTGTGGGGCAAAATCGAAATCGATCGACTCCCTTGGACTTCCGGTATGTCTTCTCCCCGGTGCGGGGGAGCTGGACAGTGACCTTTGTCTAGGAGACGTGTCAGGACAGACAGACGCACCCTCAACTACACTCTTACCTGAAGCCGCTTTTCTCCAAAAACGTCTTAAACTGAATTACCAAGTTGCAAAACCGTATTCGCTAGTACCGAAAATTTCTGATCTAACCTCGATTCCAGACTGGCAATGGTGTCGGAAGAAACTACACGGGAAGCCGGAGAAGTGGGATTAGTAGGAGGAATAGGAGGTGTAGTTAAAGGAGACATAACAATTTGAGGAGAAACAGAAGGAACAGAAGCATCGCAAGACGAAGCAGAGCTAAGTCTACCTTCCCTAAGCGCTCTTTTCTAATTCTGTCTTTTAGCTAATTTCTCCGAGTATGAACTAAAAAACTTCCATTGAGAATCAGTCCATCACTACACTCGTTCATGTTCGATCTGCTGAACAAACCTGTCCCCTACACTTACATTTAGTGTGAGAATCATATTCTAACTTGGATATCTAGTTTTACATCCTGAGATGCAAAACCTAACTCCCGACGGACTAGAATCCGACATGGCAACGCCTAAATAAAAAGCAGAATAACAACAACGCCAAAAAAAAGAGTACTTCACCAATTCCGAAGATCAATTCCACAAGAAAAAAGCGAAGCAAAGTCATCCAACCGCACCGACCACCGATGTTCACCGGACGCCGGCAGGAAAAGAATTGAATTCAACCTGGGCAGTTTGTACTGGTTCTCCCGCGAGTGGAGGGAGATGACGTCATCACCACCAGTGTTGGCGACGCCGACGCGCTAAATTTGAATTTAGTATCCTGCCGCTCGTGGAAATCACGGCTCTATAATTGTTCGGTAAGACACTACAATAAAAATTTTCTTTCCACAGAACGAACTATAAAACCAATGTCATGTTCATTTCACCCAAAGAGGCAATCTTTCAACTAATACTCAATTTCTGACCACAGATGAACTTACTAGGAATCTTTGATGGTCTTTCCACTGTCCTGAAGTCTTGAAAGCTTTACTAGGTGTAGTGTTGACCATTCTATGGTGTATTGTATGTCAGTGTAACAACACTTGTCAAATTCTTTGTTATGTGTTACATGAGAAAAAAAACCTGGACATAGGCCCCTCCTACAGAAAACCTGGCAACAAAAATGGTCCTGGATTACTTACAAGTTCAATGAACATTGGCTGTAAGTTGTGATCTCTTATGCTGAGACTGTACTGTACATAACTGTGCTTGATTATTCTGACAAATTCTCCAGTAAGGCCATGCTTCCTCCATAGAAAGCTACCTTAAGGGGGCCGGCCGGCTAATGCCGTTTTTTAACGACAGGACTTTGACATTCATACCACTTAATAAAGTGACTTGGGACATCTCCAAACTGTATATGATTTTTGCCTCTGACCTTCGGTTTTGTGACGCCAGGGCAATTTATCCCGAAAATAACCATTTTTCAAATTCTATCTCCTCCCTTGATATTTAATATTAAGACCTGGGATTACTACCATATATAGACCTGATGTAGACCTCCAATCAAATGGAGAGTTTTTTTTTAAAAGTCATTTTTTTGCTAGATATGAATTTTTCAATATGGTAAAAAAATAAACCCTATAAATCACGAGAAAAAAATTTATAAAAAAAAAAGACGAAACAAAAATTGGAAAAAACGGCTCTAGTATTTGATTGTTCTATAATGTCTTTCTGAGTTATATACCTAATTCCAATGTTATAGCTTTAAAACTAAGTGAGGAGATAGATTTTGAAGGTCAATAAGTATAGTTTAGAGATACGGGCGTTCAAAGTTTTCCTTCGTATTTCTATAAAGACAATGTTAATAAATAATGATTATTATGATGTATATTTTCTTTTTTTTGTGTATTAATAAACCAAAACTATTTTATTTATCATAATTTAATCATAAATGATGATCCCTTTGCTCATATATTGTAGCCTGGGGCACTGCTTGAGGCAAGATGGGGCACTCCTTCCTATGTAACCCCCTCTCTCCCCTTCACTAACTCGGCTTATTACAGCGAATTTTCTTCTGTATGTTAGCGAGATGTTTTCCTTGTATTTTCCTCTTTGGCATGATGACATTCTTGCCGAAACAAAGATAAACAAACGTAAATGCAAGAGAATGTCAGAGGTGAAACTCAAAGGTGTAATCTCTTTTTACAAAGACAATTTAATAAATCATGATTATTATCAATTTCATATTCCATTTTGGGTATTAAAAACCAAAACTATGTTATTTATCATAAATGAAGATCTCTTTGCTCAAAGGGAAAGGAAAAGAAGCCTAATTGAATTTCCCCACCATCAAAGGCAGGCTTTTTCTTTCACTTATCCCTCATCGAGCGCAATAAAATAGTGTCCACTGCACCGACAAGCATCCTGACAACTACTGAGGTCTGGACAGGAAACATTGTTTGCAAACAATGTTTCCTAGGGTGGACAGGCCTTAATTGTGCTGATAACCAGAACCCAGCCCATTATCACACTATAAAACTTCAAGAGACTGCTCAATAAAGTTGCGCTGAACACAAATCTTCATTTCAAAAAGAAGACTAATAGAAAATTTTGTACTAAAGAGCATTAGGACTTCAAGGTTCTTCATACAGAAGAGCACCTTATGATGGAAATCTTTAAGTCTTACCTGTGGAAGCATTCAGATTTATCATGGTGCGGTGCATACAACTGGCACATAAAGGCAAGCGGGTCGCTACATTTCTTACACAACAACTCATTAGTTGTTGGGAGATTTTTAAGGGCTAACCATGCTGGATACCCACCAACCTGAAAAAAATGACGAACACAAAAAATGATGGATACCACAGCCTAGACCCTGAACTTTATTTGGCAGCTGATAATTCATTTCATTTGGTATAACTTATCTGCATCAACTTGACTTCTAAACTCTCTTGTTTATATAATTGTTTTACAATTTTTTGTAGCCTATAATAATAATAATAATAATAATAATAATAATAATAATGGACTCCTAAGGAGGCAGGATGCAACCCGGAACCCCACACTATAAATACCAACCAGTCGAATTGGAGGACTGTGATAGAGCAAAAAAAAAAAATAAATAAATAAATAAAAAATAATAATAATAATAATAACACATAAATTTATTCCCTAACAAGAATGTATACTTTACTCAACTAAAGGAAAACACAACTAAAGACAAACTATAATAAACATCAAAGGCTATCCCACCAGAATCTGATCAAATTCAAAACTATAGAGAATGTACCAAGTAAAATCATTTAAACCTGAAAAGATGCTGCAAATACAATACATATCTGAAGTTATATATTAAAATTCAGGTACCTAAAAGTGAATGGAATAATTTACCAGCACAAAATTTTCTTTGAAAGAGGGTAGTAATGAAGTATAAAGATAAAAACTCTAAAAAAAATTTCTGTACCTTCCAAGAGGAGTTGAAAGTGAATATTTTCAACCCATGTGAGGCCTCCTTACCAAGACGCTCATAAAAATATGCTAATTGTAGTGAGTTATATATGTTCTTTCTAATAATTTTTTAAATTTAATTTTGTAATCTTACAGTTACTGCTCACATAATATCATGACAGATAAGAACTAAAATCAGTAACAATCCCTGAGTATATTTAAAATAAAATATTTACAAGAGGTAGACTGAAACAGGGAGATGTATGTAGTAGCTTTTTGTTCCTTCTAATATATTTTTTTGTTTTACTTTGCATATCACAATTACAGCAAACATACTATTGTAAAAGATACAAACTAAAACTAATATATGCAAGATGTAATGGGACAGAGAGATGTAGTACATTCCCCCATGAAATCTCAAGTCATACTAACCTCCTTGTATCCTGATACGAGGCGTGAATATTGCCGGAAATGTTGCCCCTTGATCAATTAAGGCCCATTCAAGTGATAGGCAAGTCTTTACACAAAATCAATTAAAATATTATGGCACAAAATAACTATGATCATACAAGCAGAACCAGGTGCAATTATTGGGGATCAAGACCCTTGCTGTCCATTACAGGTTAAGCTTTCTCATGAACCATAAGCAAGGAATGGGCAAGATAAATTTCTGAATTCAATTTTTATGATTTAGGGCACTATAGGTTAGGTTACAATGAGAAGGAAGTTCAATGCCACTGCACTCCAGGCTTCTGATTTCCAACAGTCTATTGGTAATTCCAAGGAAGAATAATATAGACAAGGTGAGCTAATGAGAAATTTATCACCTTTAATTTTGTTTTTTCATTATCACTAAGGGGCTGGTACTAAACACAGTGCCACGCAGAGCTTTTCTGTAAAGCTAACAAGCTAGTATTTACAACCAACCTGTGATAGGTTAAGCCTAGGTATAGGGTAGACTCTTGTTTACAATTATCCCTAAACCATAAAGGGTAAAATACTGGATGGCTGGCCTTTACTGTAGCGCAACCACCTTCCCATAAAAGTACTTTAACACGTCCTGTAACCCAGGATAGACATTAGTCAAGTGCCAGCATCTGTTGAAGCAATACCTTGAGACCTCTACTTTCCTCTCGAAGTAAGTTTTTTCTCCCAAGTCACAAATTAAGGCCATAATTTTGTGATTTTTGGGAAGGGGTCACAAGTACTGTAGGCCTAGTTGGTAAGTATTTTTGTAGAAAGAACTTCAGACGGAAGAGCTATAGGGTATTTCTATATAGAAGCATTCCGCGGCGAGCTAAACTATGGCAACTGACGTTTTCCTATGTTATTTTACTTGCTGTACAAGATTTGAAAGTATAGGCTAATATTAGTATTTCTACCTATAGGTATTTTACCTATAACCTAGGTACCCAGATAGATCTACCATACCTTGACCTAACCTAACTTTGGATGCCATGTCCTAACCTGGCCAGGGAGAAGGCTTCTCCCACCCTGGACCCCCACCACACAAAGTAAGTAGGGTAAACAACCAAGTGGACTGGCCATATTTTAAGATTTTAACAGAGGGTAGCCAACGTAGTGCACACAACCCCAAAACGCTTTCGAAATTTTTACTTACGATTAAAAAACTTTAGAAGATTGACACCATCTTGATGTTTGCGGAGTCGCTTATGTCAACAAACTTCCCATTTCCTGTGCTAAATCCGCACACCACTTGTACCCATAGACGCTGGGGCACTTTCATCACAACAATCGCAAACCCGACCTCTAACCAGTACTTATTCGTACTTATTCAAGGGGACTATGGCATTCTTTGCAGCATTTTGTGCTCTTCAATTGTTTATCAGTGTTGTCAACTGGTATGTGTTTACCCTCCAAACTGGGTATAAGGCTTACATAAAACCGGGGAAATAAGTAAAATTAGCGTATCTATTTGTAGTATATGTATATACATATTATAGCAATTTGATCATTACTGCATTACTATGACAACTAGAATTAATGGAAACAGTTTGTAAATGCATCGGCGAATGTGTGAAGCTACCTTAAATTGGCAACGATGAGTCTTTTTGCCATCGTCTGCTCATACTTCAGAAATATCTGTAATTTTTCGGGGTTAATTTGGTTGCAAAAAAAGAATAATAGACATGAATCAAATAAACATTTTGAAGTAAAGTTAAACTAAATAATGAGTAAAGTAAACAGTTAAGGGAATCAAGCTCTGCACCTCATAAACAGTGTATAGTTGTCTGCTGCTCATAACTGTGTTTGCGGAGTGAGTGCTTAGGAAACGGGAACAGTAACGTGGTTCAAGTGCAATTTGGAGTGAATTAAGACCAAAATGTGTATAATTACAATCAAATAAGCACTGTGGAGTTTCAGCTGTGATGGCAGTAAGGTAAAAATGAATTCAGTTCAAACCATGACCCCGGGAATATAAAGTTTCATA
Organism: Macrobrachium nipponense; assembly: GCF_015104395.2. Lineage (NCBI taxonomy): Eukaryota > Metazoa > Arthropoda > Malacostraca > Decapoda > Palaemonidae > Macrobrachium > Macrobrachium nipponense. Next base: position 28,721,427 of record NC_061105.1, read on the forward strand.
CTTTCACTAATATAGGTAACAAAATGTTGTTTTGTTGTGCTGATTACAACTGCAATCTTGAGTAAGATCAATAAACGTTACATAGGTAGGTATAGGTATACACTGACATTGTTCAAATGAGTGCTGGGAAGGGTGGGAAAGATGGTGGATTGTCTGTGGTTACGAATGGCCAGCCACGCGATCCCTGTCATATTGGATTTCAATACTGCCCTGAAAACATAATTTTACGAAGAGCTCACACGCCTATTTTAGTTCGTATGGGGCTTTCATATATCACATTATGTTGAAGAAACTTCAATCTTTTGAATGGTATACTTAAAGTTGTAACTGTATTCTTGGGTATTTCTACAGAAGCAGTCCACACGGACTGCAAGGAACGTAACTGCGGATACGACCGACATCCACTAGGGATTGGAGCGCCCAATGTATTTCGCCGTGTTTAGTACTGGCCCCTGGGGGGTTAATTACAGTCGTCCGAATAAATATTACTTAAAATTCTTGTTCAGCAGGTAAAACTGCATAGAAAAACCGCAAATGCCATAGTCTAGGCCGCTGCAGATAAGTACCCTAGATCTACTGTATTCTTGTTTCACCAATTTAATATCAAGTGAATAAGGCCTGGCAAGCGCGATGACGATGGATCGTCTGCGGTTGTTTACCCTAAAGTAGCTACTATAGAAATCCATGATACCTTCCCCGTAATAGAATAGCCTAATGGCTGGATAGGACTACCTAGGTACCTACCTAGTAGTAGCCTATACAAAATTTGATGAGGTACAGCAAGCTTTCTAAAATATATATGTATACATATATACAAAGCAAAATCTACGTAAAACAGCGTTACCTAGGTAGGTACTCACTGAAGCTTAAAGGTGGGTACACACGTGCGAACCGAACCTTGTATTGTAACCGATTCTTGTAACAAAAACGCAAGTGTGGACGGTTCCTCGAACCCGAACCCCGAACCCGCGAGGTTCGAGGCTCGGTTCGCCCACCGTCCCGCCAATTGTCGGTTTTTGGGCCCCGCATCAAAGGGAGGTCTCTTTGAATGTTACGCCATGTGTGGACGGGACCTGTACCTATGACACGCGTAACAACAGAGGTTGCTGAACTTGTTAACACCGACTATGAACAAAACCGTCCACAGTAGAGTCCCTTGTTTTGGTCAGTCAGTACGTTTATGTCTACCATGGCTGATTGAAGTGACGAAGAGGTCCTTCAATTTATTAGCTATTACGAAGAAAAGACTTCACTGTGGCCAGAAACTTCTTGGAATCTCAAGTCAGCGAGTAATTCCCGACCACTGTATTCTACCCTTCTAGTATATAAACTTAATTGCCACCATCTTCTTTTATTTCGCTTCATCTTCGTTAAATAATGTGTATAAATGTACGCGGCAGCTGCTACTTGCATGGTGGCCATCGTCGGTAAAAAACCCGGACAGAGACAGACTGGTGATCGCAGTGGATTGAAATGAAGTTACGTGCTTAACGTGGTTACGGTTCGTCCTCTACATTTTGACACCTTGTAACCGTATATGCGTAACTCAGTTACACATACAAGGTTCGGCTCTCACGTGTGTACCCACCTTAAGACTACGGTACCTAGGTAGGTACCTAAGGTAGAGTGCAGCTCGGCTCACCTTGCTGGGGAAAAACTTTGACCTAAGTTTCCACGGGGGCGACTTTTCCACAAAACCAAGTTCAACTGTATTGTTCGGTTTAGGCATCGTTATTGCACTGAATGACAACTTAGCACCCTAAAAAAGCGGCAGCCATGCAGCTCAAGAGTAAAGACGGTCCTCCCTGTCAGGAATCGTGTGTTTATTTTGATTCTGGTACTAGCTTTATACACGTGCTTCGCACACTACAGTAAAGTTGTCGTACTTTCAGTCGTGCCAATTCTTGGGTGAATGTGATCTAGAGACGTCTATTGGCATCTTCAGCGTCACAGAAGAAGGATAACAGCGTTCTGGCATGGGTCAGAAGTTTCGAGAAACTTCATGTGAGCAATTATCCATTAAACCTTTGGCAGGCAAGGGGTCGTTTATTTGGATTTAAAAGAGGAGTTTTCTAACAGAGAGCAAGGATGAGACAATATCTTTCTTTCAGTAGAAAAAAGACAAAGCATACATTTAAAAGTGTCATTCGCGCCAGGAATGAATATTAACATTAAGAAGTATACTCAAGAATAATTAAGCAACAAGTCCCAGTGGTTTTTTTGGGGGGGTTTCTTGATTAAAAGAAAAACTAGTAATTCATAAAAAAAAAACATTTATAGCATAGATGAGTATATTCAATTAGCAAGCAATGAAAATCTAGAATTTCACTGGGCATAATAGGTAAACATAAAATGGTTTCATATTAAGGCCTCTACTTGTGATGTTAAATCTGTCATAAAATGGTGAAATGAAAACTGGAAAACTCCAAATACTTTTAAGGTTTTTCACTTATACTTCACTGTCACTTATTCATTTTAATATTGTATCCAAGACACGATACAATGCAATAGCGTACCGACCCTTATGATTCTTTTAATCAGCCTCGACTATTGAACTTTTAAGATATTATCGTACATCGGACATTATGAAGGGTACACGCTGGGTTATTTTTAACGTAAATAAAAACTGACGAAAATGTGAAATTGCCGTGATAGTTTACTGCGAGACAAAAAAAAAAAAATGTGTCCAGTTATAAAAGGAAAAGCAATCTGTCTGGAATCTACTCAGAAAGCCTAAAAATGCGAAATAACAGGAAAATAACCATTTCACTAGTAAATTCAGGCGACCCAGCAGTATTACCATTTGACAAGCAGGTAATCTTAACCTCTTGGGAAAATATAAATGTCATAGGAGTTAAGGTTGCTACCATACATATATCTATCCTCGGTTTCCTCGTCATTTAAATTTATTCGGCTCTGAAATATTAAAGTTACCAAAGAGAATTTCTCATGCGTTATTACTTCCCACCGTACATTGTAACTTTATTGCTATTTCAGATTCCGTAATTAGGGGACGGACCTGCATTCAGAAAACTGCAAAAAAGTTAGTTACTAAACCTAAACCGGGTGGGCTTTTTTCCTTTTTTTTGCCCGTTGACCTGTCCTGGTCGACTGTTGTGCACGTTTTATTTTCCTTATTAATTGTTTTATCCTAACTACCTGAAGATAGCCACACGAAGTTACTGCTGTCCCGAGACTGATGACTAGATTAATTATAATTATTACTACTGGTTTCCCTTATCTGCTAATAATAATAATAATATAATAATAATAATAATAATAATAATAATAATAATAATAATGGAAGACTTTCATAACAGACGTGTTTTATTTTTCTTCTTTTCTATTTTCAGATTATATATATATGTATATATATTATATATATATATATTATATTATATTAATATATTTTATATATATATATAATATATATATATAACCTCTCAATTAATTTAGAATTAAGAAAAAATATACATCAAAGCATCAACTAGAATGCAATGCATTATTATTTCCCTGATTATGTTACTTATTTTACATATTTTCGTTAGTCTTCACATAGTCGACGTTCCGACTTAGGAAAACAATACACAAAACAGTCACCATCACATTCATCCTTTAATACCGATTATTTTTTTTTTTATAAATTTAAAATTGCTGCGTTCCATTTGAACAAATTGGTAGCCAAAATATTCTTTCCCAAAAATATGAACGTTTTCCAAGTATATATAGTTATATATATATATATATATATATATATAGTATATATATATATATATAGTCATATCACATTTCCGTGATTCAATATACATATATCGAACTACAATGTCCTTTAATATCTAATTCGCTCTACCTCGGAATTAATATATTTTCATATATGCTTAACCGAAGGGGAATTTTTTTTCCCGATCCCGATATAGACCTGCCTGGACCCGGGCGCGAACCATGGAGCCTTTCAAATCCAGGAACGTCAGTAAAGCTTTTACCTACTACACCACCTTCGGTTAAGCATATATGAAAATATATAATTCCGAGGTTAGAGCGAATTAGATATTAAAGGACACTGTAGCTCGAATATATATATATATATTATATAATATATATATATATAATATATATATATGTGTGTGTGTGTGTGTGTGTGTGTGTGTGTAGCTCGAGATATATATTATATATAATATAATATATATCTATATATATATATATTATTTATAATATATTAATTATATTAATATATGTAGCTCGATATATATATATATATATATATATATATATATATATATATATGCACTGGTGAAGTTTGCCGCAAAGAAGGAAAATAAGGTGCTATGAGAGTTGTAACGGTGAAGCAATATTATATATAGACCAGTGTTTCCCAACCTTTTCGAAATGATGAAATGATTACCCCAAAATTCAATTTTGCAGTTATCAATTACCCCCATTGAATCTGTACCCGGTAATATTGGATTTTTTTTTTTTTTCGCAGTCACCCAATAAATTGCATGAGTCATATAGCCCGCAATTGGCTGTATATATTTTGGGGTCCAGTAAAAATGGAAACTTTTCCGTTTTTATGTATATCAGAATCAACCATTATAAATGGAGAATATTCAATAAAACAACAATAATACATATTATCCAGTTATCACTTTATGTTTGTCTTTGGTTCTTCAGTGTGAAGGTTGAGCTTACATTGCAATCTTTTTTCTATTCTGGGCTTAGTTACAGTAAGGGCTTATTAAATGGGCGTCAGATGACATGTTGCGTCTGTCACGTTTCTTGGTCTTCATTCCCAGGACAGTAGAGAAAGCTGGCTCACAGAGATAACTGGCCGAAATCCTATGAGAATTTGCAGTGCTCGAGAGGCTAGCGTTGGTAAACATTGGTTCCCACGTATTATTTGTCCTAAGTGTGATAAATTCTTTTATTGGACAGTCCTCGTCAGGAATGATATCTTCACTCACATTGAAAAGGATTTTCTTTTCCCAGATTCAAATTTTGTTTTGGGTTTTCTTGTTAAAATCTGGAAAGTACTTATGCGAGTTTCCAAGAGGCTGGTCAGGTTTGATCCTCTAGTATATCTTCAGAACTCATCTTATCAAGGAAGACAACCAATTTGTAAGGAAAAAATTGTGGGCAACAATTCTTTTCCAACACGTCTGATCAGACCATTCATTACCCCAAAAATATGGGTCCATTACCTCACTGGGGTAATTTACCCAGGGGTTGGGAAACACTGATCTAGACAGTGGTTACCTCTTATTCAAACCCCAGAGTTCCACAGAAGTGTGTCGACCTCCCCCAAAATTTCTGGAAGCCCGTATTTTCTGTGACTATCCTATTAATTGAACTGTACTTACAAAGTAATAAATAAAACTTTTTTTTTTGGCAAGTCCTTTTTTTTTTTATAAAATTTGTTATTAAACAGTAACATCATTCTTTAGTAGTATGAAATACAAGAGTGATAATATGAATTTTTCTTCTTAATATAACTAAAATAACATTTTCAAGTACTTCATCTGATATATACCTATATATGCAATGAAATTTATGGAAGAAAATGTCCAGTTTTGGGAAAAAAGACACCCCCCCAATAAAATACTCTAGGTACGGGCCTGAGTGACATGCTGCACTTCCCCATGACCCCTCTACTTCGTATATGTGTAGTACACTGAAAGCTCATCATCGTCACGTCGAACCCCCTCTCTACAAACCGCATCTCTCCTCTCTATTTTTCACAAACTCTTCTGTTCTTTCCAGCACCCGTGCCAGCCAAACAATCTGGTCAGCACTATCATTGTCACCCTCTCTTTATTCCCTGCAAGGGTTCTACATCATATACATAATTTGACACCTTATCCCTCATTCTCTCCATATGACCACACCACTTCGTGAGAATGCTATCTTGCAAATGCAGTGGATATTGGTAAGAGGACATTTGAGTTGAATCACAGCATGCGTGAAGCAAGACAGATCTCAGGAGCTCTCAAAAGAATTAACAGAGATGTGCTTATAAAAGAAGTAGTTGGAATGTGTGAAGTGATTGTTAAGGCGCCTCTGTATTCTGGTTGTTTTCTTGGCGTCAAGCTGTCGAGTAAATATTTTTGCTTGAAACCAAAAAAATAAAGTTAATTCTTTGCAGTATCCCTATTCCCAGTCGCTACAACTCTGAATATCTCACAGATGTACCTGTAGTGCTGTTGTGTCTACTCTACCTGTGTGTCATTCAACGGTGTTAAGCAAAAGCAAAGCAAACGAAACATTTCACAAATGATCTATAGACGCTATTATTTGAGTGTTACTTTGTCTGTAGCTGTTGTGTTAGACCCATCGAAGGAAATCCTGCTTTTACTCTAAAGCCGGTCACGCACATGCAGTTTTAACTGGCAGTTACAACTGTTCAGTCATAACTGTCAGTTGAAACTGCACGTGTGTGGGTATCTCAGTTCAACACAACTGAACAGCTAAACTGGGACAAATAAAATATCAATATTTTTAACTGAAAGGATCATCTGAACTGAGCGTGTGTGGAGATTCAACTGTATATAGTTCTCAGTTGGTTGAGGTGAAGATGTCACGTAGACCAAACCAAGTGATTGCTGATTCTTTTAATAGCCTCATATCCGAAGATTGATTTCGCCTTAGTAACCACTTTTTGCACCACTGTTTACGCTTTTTCGTTTTTTAAATTTTTATTTAATTTTTTTGTAGCATTACAAAGAGTACACCGAGAGCGGCAAGATCGCACAGCTCGGAATCCATTGTAAAAACTGAATGATTGAACTGTACGTGTGTGTGCATCTCAGTTTAAACTGACGTAAATACAGTGAACAGGTATAACTGTCAGTTAAAACTGCACTTGTGTGTCCGGCCTAAGTGTTAACTTTAGAATGAGTTCTAGCTATTGTTAGTTATTACATCGTACCTGGTGTGGCACTAATTAGTGTTTGTGGCCATGTTGAACGTAGCCACTGGGTTCAATAGAACCCTCTGTAATATCCCTTGCATTTTAGTGAAATTATACTTAATTTTAGTGGAGGCACAATGTTTTCTTCTGAACCAGATTTTTGGTAGTTAGCATAACTTTCACAGTGCTAAATTGACCAAGTTTCTTTTCCCTGTCATCCCTTTTCGTTGGTCCTACGTGGCACCGATTCAATTATCCTGCTGCAAAGGCATCTCCTAATTAAACCAAGTCATTGATCTAGTCAATCAATTGAAACCATGACCCTTGGACCCAACGAGATCGCGGCTGGCTGGCACGCGATAATATATATATATATATATATATATATATATATATATATATATATATATATATATGTATGTAGTATTGTATGTGTGTGTGTGTGTGCGTGT